>NC_140011.1:31215693-31236557 GCF_964263955.1 Coregonus lavaretus
CATTCAGCCGCTGGCCATTAGTCTATGTTCTCAATGATCTCACAGGCTGGATGAAGTGGGAACAGCCTGTCCACTTTCTCTGGGCTGCAAGATCTACACTAGTCAATCTATCAGTGTCAAATGAACCAGGCAGTATTAGATGGCAGTTCAATTAAACCCCATTTGTGAACATTTCACTGGAGCTAAGACTTTCTGACAGAGCCGCTCAGTGCAAGTGTTTCAGGGTTGAGCGGTGCCTCACACTGACAGTTCTGGTCTGTGTTGGTTTGATGCTTGGTAATGCAAGTGTTGAAAACTAAGCATAAAGGCTGGCCAGTTTCAGAGCCTCTCTCTCTCTCTCTCGCTCTCTCTCTCTCTCTCTCTCTCTCTCTCTCTCTCTCTCTCTCTCTATCTCTCTCTATCTCTCTCTCTCTCTCTCTCTCTCTCTCTCTCTCTCTCTCTCTCTCTCTCTCTCTCTCTCTCTCTCTCTGTCTCTCTCTCTCTCTCTCTCGCTCTCTTTCTCTCTCTCTCCTCTGCTAGATATTCTGTACCCTTTGAACTCTCCTCCGAGGGACAGTCAGTCTAATGGAGTGTAAATTTACATTTTATGTTTTAGTAGACACTCTTATCCAAAGCAATTTACAGGAGCAATTAGATTAGATTAGATACGTTTATTAGTCAAATGCACAGGGTCGCAGATGTAATCATAGGGTACAGTGAAATTATTATGCTCTGAGCTCCAACAGTGCAGGTAAAAAAATATATATAAACTGAATGAGACAATAAAAAATAAAAATTATAATATATACGTATTTACAGCTGTAACAATGATAAATGTCCATTGGGGGGAGGGGGCAGGATAAATGTTTTTGACTGTCTCCACAGTGGCCCCGTTGATGAGGATGGGGGCGTGCCCAACCTGGTTCCTCCTAAAGGCCACAATCAGCTCCTTTGTTTTGCTGACGTTGAGGGAGAGGGTTGTTTGCATAATTTTTGCACTCAAGCCTGGCTCAAGGGCACATCAACATATTTTCCACCTAGTCGGCTCGAACCAGCGACCTTTCGGTTACTGGCCCGACGCTCTTAACCGCTAGGCTAACTGCCACTCCTGAATCCCAGAAGGCCATATTGTGTGTGTGTGTGTGCGTGTGTTTACAACTGCACATGAGCAAAAACTATCACACATGGACAAAGAGACTCAATAACTGAAAAAATAGACCACAAAAACGGCCTGTAACAATTACAATCAGCCATTGAAAATAGGGTAATCATGAGCTGTTTCCCAGTTTCCCATGGCAACCCTAATCTAGGTGCCATGGTCGGTTTAGCATGGCCTATAGTGGAGTGGTGTGTCTATGTTGGATGGTATTTTACAGTGAGCAAAAGCAAGACTGGCTCTCTTATTTTTCACCCTGCTTTACAGCTCTGTGTGGTACAGTAAGATCTGTGTGGTACAGTAAGATCTGTGTGGCAATGTCACGATCGTTTAAAGATTGGTCGAACCGGAGAGCTGACACAACCCGTCCTGGCTGGATGCCTACTTCCACACAATATGTGTTAGGCATTAGCACAGGACGTACGGGGCTGTGCACGCGTACTGGCGATACAGTACGTAGCACCGGCGCAGGATATACGGGACCGAGGAGGCGTACTGGAGACCACGAGCATTGAGCCGGCACACCCCGTCCTGGCTGAATGCCCATCTTCGCACGACACGTGCGTGGTGCTAGCACAGGACGTACAGGACTGTGCCGGAACACTCGCGGCACAGTACGTAGCTCCGCATAACACGGAGCCTGCCCAGTCACACGCTTCCTTGCATGAGTACGGGGAGTTGGCTCTGCTCTAACACTAGGCTCCGCCAACCACCCTTTTAGCCCCCCCAAAAAATGTACTTGGGGCTGTTTCTCGGGCTTCCTCCTCGGCCGGCACCTTCTGCGTTGCCGCTGCTCCTCTCTATAGCGCGCCACCAACTGTCTCCTCCCAAGGACGGCGATCCATCCCGGCCTGAATCTCCTCCCAAGTCCAGGATCCCTTCCCGTCCAGGATCTCCTCCCAGGTCCAGGCTGTCTGCTCCTGGACACGCTGCTTGGTTCTTAGTTGGTGGGATCTTCTGTCGCTATCGTTTAAAGATTGGTCGAACCAAGGCACAGCGTGATAAGCGTACATGTTTATTACAACTGTGCAAACATGACAAAACAACAAACAAACGATAGGTGAAGTCTTAAGGTTACACACAACAAACCTATACGGAACAAGATCCCACAACCCACTAGTGCCAACAGGCTACCTAAGTATGGTCCCTAATCAGAGACAACGAGCTACAGCTGCCTCTGATTGGGAACCACCCTGGCCAACATAGATCTAAACGATCTAGAAACTAAACATAGAAAACACAACATAGAAACTACACACCCTGGCTCAATATTTAAGAGTCCCCAGAGCCAGGGCGTGACAGGAAAAGTAAGATCTGTGTGGTACAGTAAGATCTGTGTGGCAAAGTAAGATCTGTGTGGTACAGTAAGATCTGTGTGGTACAGTAAGGTCTGGAGGATAATGAAAAAGTACTTGACATTTTTTGAAAACGACGGTGCGATCAATCTGGCCCCAGAAGTAAAACCACTTTCCTCACACTCTGGGGAAAAGCAATGTGACCTGAGTGCTTTTTACCCTTCAGGTGTGTGTGTGTGTGTGTGTGTGTGTGTGTGTGTGTGTGTGTGTGTGTGTGTGTGTGTGTGTGTCTTGTGTGTGTGGCCACATTACTTCTACTTTATTGCTGTATCAGCACCCCAATGTGATATTTCAGCATAAGCTTGTCTGCGTGTCTGCGCTGCCTTTGTGGATTGTGCAAAGCAGCGTGTGCGTGTGTGGATTCTGAACCTGAATTCATGCAGGACTAAGGCCTTCCTCTCACTGCCCATTCCTTGAGGCTAAAGCCGCAATTGAAGTGTCAGTTTACAAGATGTTCTTTACTGTTTCCATTTCAGGCTTCTTTATCTTTCCCTCCCTCTCCCTCCCACTCTCTCTTGTTTATTTCCTTATGTTCCAGTATCTTTCCTTTTTTACTGTACACTCTGTCCTTTCATCCTCTCGTTACAAATACTCAATTTCCATTTTAGATGGTTTTTTCTTCTCTCATTGGCACAGCTGGAATGTTCTGATGCCAAATCTTCTCCGGCGGTGTCTTATGTAAATGTAACATTAGATCCAGCAAACATTTATTCAGGCTCACAACACTACCACTCTCCTCTTCCACCTCTTCTCTTTCCTCACACAATGAGTAAATAATGAGTGCATGATGATTGTGTGTATACAGGTATTTACGTAGGTTTGTGTGTATTTCTGCATTAGTGTGTATGTGCATGCCTGGGGTGCATCGTGAGCTTAGGCATAAACACAGGCGATGCTGATAGGACCTGACCTGAGTTGCCTCCTATCTGCAGGCTGCATGGGGTGCCTCCTATCTGCAGGCTGCATGGGGCTGGCTGGGGTGCCTCCTATCTGCAGGGAGAGAGAGAGAGAGAGAGAGAGAGAGAGAGAGAGAGAGAGAGAGAGAGAGAGAGAGAGAGAGAGAGAGAGAGAGAGAGAGAGAGAGAGAGAGAGAGAGAGAGAGAGAGAGAGAGAGAGAGAGAGAGAGAGAGAGAGAGAGAGAGAGAGAGAGAGAGAGAAAGACGATACTTGTAGCTTGTGGCTGGAGTGTACAACAGGACCTTCCCTCCCTAACTCAATGGATTCTTACGAAGATGTAATTAGTTTCAGAAACCGCCTGCAAGATGACCCCATATTCTCTGATAACAGTCAGAGAAAGTATTTAGTTTGGCCCGTTGGACATCACTGCTCAGTGCTCACTGTCCATTTAAGCTTACAAGCAAAACACACAGAGGCATATTTAAATATGTTGAGAATGACACATCAATGTGGTCTATTGCTATATGTCTATTGCTATTCCAAATCACTATGACCACACCTCTATGTTTAAAACTTTATTACGTTCAATGACAGCGGGGGTACCAAACTCTTAAAATTACCTATGACCTCCTTGGCCCGACACCTATCAATTTTTTCCAATCACAGCAGGCCCAAGACAACAGTAAAGGTCCATGTTTCCTATTCAACCCTTTCATATTCATAAAGAATGCATGGTCCATGAATTAAGGGCATGTTTTATGTCTAAGTTTAAAGCAGCTGTATGATATTCCAGTGTTTTTACTCTGGATTGAGAAACGTATTTGATCTGACAGAATTGTGACTTAATTCTCTCCTTGTACATTCCTCCCAATGTGGAGACAAGGTGTAACTATTTCCTAGAACAGTATCCAGTAATTGCTTGCATTCTACCTTGTGTTTAACGCCTACAAACAAAGACTCAAGAGGCAAGTTCCATTGGTCAGGTCTGTCCAATGCTGGTCTGACCTATCAGAATCCATGCTCCAAGATTGTTTAGATCACATTGACTGGAATATATTCCAGGGCGCCTCTGAGGATAACATCAATGAATACGCCGACTCAGTCACAGGATTCATAAAAAAATGCATAGACAATGTGATACCAATGGTGTGTTTCAAAACTTAACCGAATCAAAAAACGTGGATTGATGGTAGCTTTTTTGGGAAACTGAAGGAGAGAAATGCTGCTTATAAACACTATTGTATGGTTAAACAGTACAAATACGACCTATGCAGATCGATCAAAGTTTAGGGACAAAATGGAGGAGCAATTCAGCAGGTCGGACATGAGGCTTATGTGGCAGGGGCTTCTAACGATCACAGATTACAAAAAGAAAGCCAGTCACGTCACGGACACCAACACTGCCCTACGGGACAAGCTAAACACCCTTTTCTCCCGCTTCGAGCATAACGACTCTGAGCTGCCGAGGAGAGCCCCTGAGGACTAGCATTACCTTGACACGAGGGCTACGTGCTTACGGTCTCCACGGAGGACGTATGTAAGTCATTCAAGCGTGTTAACTCTCGCAAGGTAATGCTAGCCGCACCCTCAGAGCATGTGCAGACCAGATAGCTGTTGTGTTTTCGGACGTTTTCAATCTCTCTCTAGGTCAGGCCGCTATCCCCACCTGCTTCAAGATGCCCACTATCATCCCCATGCACCAGAAAGGGAAAGTAACTGAACTGAATTAGCACTCACTACCGTCATCATGAAGTGCTTTGAGATGCCAGTCAAAGACCACATCACCTCCTCCCTCCCCGATACACTCAACCCTCTCCAAATCGCCTACCGCCCTGACAGATCCACGACACAATCACCATTGCACTGCACCCACCTGGACAAAAGGAATTCATATGTGAGGATGCTGTTCATTGACTAAAGCTCGGCCTTCAATACCATAGCGCCCTCTAAGTTCATCACAAAGCTCATGACCCTGGGACTGAACTCTTCCCTGTGCAACTGGGTCCTGGACTTCCTGACGTGCTGGCCCCAGGTGGTGAAGGTAGGCAACATTACCTCCTCCACACTGATCCTCACCACGGGGGCCCCACAAGGGTGCGTCCTCAGTCCCCTCCTGTACTCCCTGTATACCCACCACTGCGTGGCCTCACACAGTTCCAAATCATCAAGTTCGCTGACTACACGACAGTAGTAGGCCGAGACAGCCTACAGAGAGGAGGTAGGCACTCTGACGGCATGGTGCCAGGTAACCAATTTCTCCCTCAACGTTAGCAAAACAAAGGAGCTGATTGTTGACTTCAGGAGGAACCAGGTTGGGCACGCCCACATCCTCATCAACGGGGCCGCCGTGGAGACGGTCAAAAACTTCAAGTTCCTCAGCATACACATCTCCGATGAGCTGAAATGTTCAAACCACACAGACACCGTGGTGAAGAAGGCATGGCAGTGACTTTTCAACGTCTTGAGGCTGAAGAAATTCAGCCTGTCCCCGAGGGCCCTGACAGTGTTCTACAGGAGCTCCATCGAGAGCTGTTGGGCTGCATCACTGCATCTGACTGCAAAGCTCTACAGAGCGTGCTCACTGCCTGCCCTCTAGGACACCTACAACACCAGGTGTCGCAGGAAGGCCAAGAAGATCATAAAGGACCTCAACCACCTGAGCCAAAGCCTGTTCTCCCTGTTTCCATCACAGACACGGGCAGTATACTGTAGGAGTATCATGGCAAAAACTGTCAGACTGGCAAATAGCGTCTACCCCCAGACCATCATGCTGCTGAATAGCCACTAGGCAGCTATCTGCTACCCCCATCCCCCTCCTGCCCCCCGGACCTCCTACCCCTGCCCCCGCCCCCATTTCTGCTCCTCCTATTGATATTCTCTCCCCCCCATGAACCTTTACCCTGCCCCCACCCCCCAATGGACTTTTATAATTGTTACAGCTGTAAATATGTATATATTATTGTATTTTTTAAATGATTGTTTCATTCACTTCTCACTTCCTCCCCTGCTGTGCTAGTCTGAATTCAAAATTGATTACATCAACAAAAATATCTCACCCATCTACACACAATACCCCATAATGACAAAGTGAAAACACGTTTTTTATAATTTTTTAGAAATGTATTGAAAATGAAATATCTCATTTACATAAGTATTCACAATCCTAAGTCAATAAATTGTAGAAGCACCTTTGGCAGCGATTACAGCTGTGAGTCTTTCTGGGTAAGTCTCCAAGAGCTTTCCACACCTGGATTGTGCAACATTTGCCCATTATTCTTTTCAAAATTCTTCAAGCTCAGTCAAATTGGTTGTTGATCATTGCTAGACAACCATTTTCAGGTCTTGACAGATATTCAAATATATTTAAGTCAAAACTGTAACTCGGCCACTCAGGAACATTTACTGTCTTCTTGGTAAGCAACTCCAGTGCAGATTTGACCTTGTGCTTTAGGTTATTGTCCTGCTGAAAGGTGAATTCATCTCCCAGTGTCTGATGGAAAACAGAACCAGGTTTTCCTCTAGGAATTTGCCTGTGCTTAGCTCCATTCTATAAAATAATTTATTCTGACAAACTCTCCAGTCCTTAACGATTACAAGCATACCCATAACATGATGCAGCCACCCCTATGCGTGAAAATATGGAGAGTGGTACTCAGTAATGTGTTGTATTGGATTTGCCCCAAACATAACATTTTGTATTCAGGACAAAAAGAAAATTGCTTTGCCACATTTTTTGCAGTATTACTTTAGTGCCTTGTTGCAAATAGGATGCATGTTTTGGAATATTTTTATTCTGTACAGGCTTCCTTCTTTTCACTCTGTCAATTAAGTTAGTATTGTGGAGTAACTACAATGTTGTTGTTCCGTCCTCGGTAAGTGTTCTAAAATCCCCATTGGCCACATGGTGAAATCCCTGAGTGGTTTTCTTCCTCTCCGGCAACTGAGTTAGGAAGGACGCCTCTATCTTTGTAGTGACTGGGTGTATTGATATACCATCCAAAGTGTAATTAATAACTTCACCATGCTCAAAGGGATATTCAATGTCTGCTTTTCATATTTTTACCCATCTACCAATAGGTGCCCTTCTTTGTGAGGCATTGGAAAACCTCCATGGTCTTTGTGGTTGAATTTCACTGCTTGACTGAGGGACATTACAGATAATTGTATGTGTGGGGTACAGAGACAAGGTAGTCATCCAAAAATAATGTTAAACACTATTATTGCACACAGAGTGAGTCCATGTGACTTGTTAAGCACATTTTTACTCCTGAACTTATTTAGGCTTGCCATACCAAAGGGGTTAAATACTTATTGACTCAAGACATTTCAGCTTTTCATTTCTAATTCATTTGTAAAAAAATATATACAAAATACAAAATCAGAAAACATAATTCCACTTTGACATTATGGGGTATTTTGTGTAGGCCAGTGACCAAAACAATCTACATTTAATCCATTTTAAATTCAGGCTGTAACACAACAAAATGTGGAAAAAGTCAAAGGGTGTGAATACTTTCTGAAAGCACTGTACCCTGCCCCCACCCCCCATTGGACATGTATCATTGCTACAGTTGTAAATGTGTATATATTATTATTATTATTATTTTTTTTTATTATTGTCTGATTTACTTCTCTTTTTTTGACCTGCAATTTTGGAGCTCGGAGCATAAAAGGTTCACTGTACCCTGCGATTACATCTGCGACCCTGTGATTACATCTGCGACCCTGTGATTACATCTGCGACCCTGTGATTACATCTACGACCCTGTGCATGTGACTAATAAACCCATCTAATCTCAAATCTAATCGCACAAGTTACATCCCTTGGAGTCGTGAGGTGTTATTTTTAGTAAATGTGTCCATTGGACTGTGGCAGATCTGATTTCCTCAGGCATATCTAAACTGCTGAATTAATAAATAAAATATTTCCAAGCTAATTACCATCGACATGTGCTTGAGCTGTAGTGGTTACCATGGTTATGGTTAACAGTTATTTTTGGAAGACCTTTCAGTGGTCTTGAGGGAGAAGCTTGAGGGAGTGAAGCGAAACATTGAGGTGGGAGTGAGGGCAACAAGAGTGGTGCTGCTGACTCCACCTTCTGCCCAATCACTCAGCTCTCTCCCAGAGGAGTATGGGTAAAGGTGGGCGACTCTCTGGAGAGACCAGAGGAGCACAAACTGAACACAGACTCACACGCTTGGACACACACACAGAGATACAGACACATTCTCTCACAAACATGCAAACACAATGAAGAGTCTTACGCACGCACGCACGCACGCATGCACGCACACACACACACACACACACACACACACACA
Organism: Coregonus lavaretus; assembly: GCF_964263955.1. Classification (NCBI taxonomy): domain Eukaryota; kingdom Metazoa; phylum Chordata; class Actinopteri; order Salmoniformes; family Salmonidae; genus Coregonus; species Coregonus lavaretus. Next base: position 31,224,403 of record NC_140011.1, read on the forward strand.
CACACACAAAAACTCTCATGTAAAACTCTCATGGGCCCACACACCTTGATACACTCACATCTATGTTCCTATAAAGGTTATAATGTCTGATCACGCACATTGGCATACACTTGATTGAGTTTAGTTAGAACACCTGGACTCAGGTCCCATTGGGTGTGGTGTGGGACCACAGCAAGCCCATTTCCCCCCTCCATTACATCCTAGCCCTGACCCTTACGTATTCAACCCCCCTCCCTCTTACCCCCCACTGCTCTCTGCTGAGTCATCTAACTCTGCCCTTCCAAGACATCCCACTGTGACTCAACCTTCTCTACAGTACATCCAGGACCACTCTCCTTTCCTCTCCTCTGCTTATACTCTGGTTTCTACACCTCCCCAGTCCCCACTCTGCTTTCTACACCTCCGCAGTCCCCACTCTGGTTTCTACACCTCCCCAGTCCCCACTCTGCTTTCTACACCTCCCCAGTCCCCACACTGGTTTCTACACCTCCCCAGTCCCCACTCTTGTTTCTTTATTTTTTAAATGTTTTACATTGTAGAATAATAGTGAAGACATCAAAACTATGAAATAACACATATGGAATCATGTAGTAACCAAAAAAGTGTTCAACAAATCAAAATATATTTTATATTTGAGAATCTTCAAATAGCCACCCTTTGCCTTGATGACAGCTTTGCACACTCTTGGCATTCTCTCAACCAGCTTCATGAGGTAGTCACCTGGAATGCATTTCAATTAACAGGTGTGCCTTGTTAAAAGTTAATTTGTGGAATTTCTTTCCTTCTTAATGCGTTTGAGCCAAGCAGTTGTGTTGTGACGAGGTAGGGGGTGTATACAGAAGATAGCCCTATTTAGTAAAAAACCAATTCCATATTATGGCAAGAACAGCTCAAACAAGTAAAGAGAAACGACAGTCCATCATTACTTTAAGACATGAAGGTCAGTCAATACGGAACATTTCAAGAACTTTGAAGGTTTCTTCAAGTGCAGTCGCAAAAACCATCAAGCGCTATGATGAAACTGGCTCTCATGAGGACCGCCACAGGAATGGAAGACCCAGAGTTACCTCTGCTGCAGAGGGTAAGTTCATTAGAGTTGCAGCCCAAATAAGTGCTTCACAGAGTTCAAGTCACAGACACATCTCAACATCAACTGTTCAGATGAGACTGTGTGAATCAGGCCTTCATGGTCGAATTGCTGCAAATAAACCATTACTAAAGGACACTAATAATAAGAAGAGATTTGCTTGGGCCAAGAAACACGAGCAATGGACATTAGACCAGCGGAAATGTGTCCTTTGGTCTGGAGTCCAAATGTGAGATTTTTGGTTCCAACCACTGTGTCTTTGTGAGATGTGGTGTGGGTGAACGGATGATCTCCGCATGTGTAGTTCTCACCGTAAAGCATGGAAGAGGAGGTGTGATGGTGTGGGGGTGCTTTGCTGGTGACACTGTCAGTGATTTATTTAGAATTCAAGGCACACTTAACCAGCATGGCTACCACAGCATTCTGCAGCGATACCCCTCCCATCTGGTTTGGGCTTAGTGGGACTATCATTTGTTTTTCAACAGGACAATGACCCAATATACCTCCAGGCTGTGTAAGGGCTATTTTACCAAGAAGGAGAGTGATGGAGGGCTGCATCAGATGAACTGGCCTCCACAATCCCCTGACCTCAACCAAATTGAGATGGTTTTGGATGAGTCGGATGGCAGAGTGAAGGAAAAGCAGCCAACAAGTGCTCAGCATATGTGGGAACTCCTTCAAGACTGTTGGAAAAGCTGTCATCAAGGCAAAGGGTGGCTATTTGAAGAATCTCAAATATAAAATGTATTTTTGATTTGTTTAACACTTTTTTGGTTACTACATGATCCGTATGTGTTATTTCATAGTTTTGATGTCTTCACTATTATTCTACAATGTAGAAAATAGTAAAAATAAAGAAAAACCCTTGAATGAGTAGGTGTGTCCAAACTTTTGACTCTGCATTGTTGGAAAAGGACTCGTAAGTAAGCATTTCACTGTTAGTCTACGAAGCATGTGACAAATAAAAATTGATTTTGATTTGATTTGATCTCTGTAATGGTATTAGATAGAAGCTGACCGTGTGCGCTTCGCCCCTTTTAATTTTAAAATAATTTCTCCTCCCATTTGACTTAATGTTATTCCTCTCTCAGTTTTTTTTATTTCTGGCATCCTCTCTTTCTGTCTCTCAAACACCACCCTCCTTCCTATCTCTCTTCTATCTTTATTTTCTTTCTCCTTCTCTCTCTCAATCTCTCTCTTTCTCTTTCTCTCTTTCTCTCACACTCTCTCTCTCTCTCTCTCTCTCTCTCTCTCTCTCTCTCTCTCTCTCTCTCTCTCTCTCTCTCTCTCTCTCTCTCTCTATTATCAGATACTGATCCTGTCAGGACCCGGTGCGAGAAACAGTCACTAATAATTGTCAGAACCCAGAAGATGAGGCAGACACAGCAGTACTAGAGATGGTGGTTTAATAAAGAACAAAAATCCTCAGGCAAAGAAACTAAATCCACAATGTCCAAAAATAAAGCCAAGAGGCACAAAGAGGAAAACCTCCAAAAAACAAAGAAACTCCACAAAGTGGTAAAAATCCCACCAGAGAAATATCCATATAACACAAGGCTTGGGCTGGGGCTGGGTGCTAACTTACAAACACTGAGCAAGGAACTGAGGAACACACAGGGTTTAAATACTAACAGGGGAATGACCTACAGGTGCAAACAATAATTAGATCAAGAAAAAACAAAAGGTACAAAAAAGGTGCAATGGGGACATCTAGTGACCAAAACCCGAACAGTCATGGCCAAAACCTGACAGAATCCCCCTCCTAGGAACGGCTCCTGACGTTCCTACCAGCCTTCTCAGGGTGGAGGGCCCTGAACTGACGAATGAGGTCAGGGTCCAGTATGTCCTTGGCAGGAACCCAGGAGCGCTCCTCGGGACCGTAGCCTTCCCAGTCCACCAGATACTGCCAGGACCGCTGCACCCGGCGGGAATCCAGTATCCGGTGGACGGTATAAGCCGACTGGCCACCGATGACACGGGGCGGAGGGGGAGGTCTGCCTGCCGGAATAAGGGGAGAAAAAACAACAGGTTTTAATAAAGAAATGTGAAATGTTGGATTGATCTTAAGGGATCTGGGTAAGTGCAGGCGAAAAGTAACGGGATTGACTCTCCTGGCAATCTTAAAGGGACCGATGAACCTCTGGGACAGCTTGCGAGACTCCACCCGTAGCGGTAGGTTCTTAGTTGAGAGCCATACTCTCTGGCCGGGGTACAGGGTAGGACCGGGACGGCGACCTCTGTTGGCTTGTCGTTGGTACTGCTGAGAGGAACGCAGAAGATTAAGACGTGCCTTCTTCCACGTAAGCCGACAGCGTCTGATGAACCTCGAGGCTGAAGGCACTCTGACTTCTGCCTCCTGGTCCGGGAACAATAGAGGTGCATAGCCAAACTGACACTCATGCGGGGACATACCAGTGGAGGAGGAGCACAAGGTGTTGTGCGCGTACTCGGCCCAAACAATGAAGGATGACCAAGTGGACGGGTTGTTGGAAACCATGCATCTGAGGGTGGTTTCCAGCTCCTGATTCATCCTCTCAGTTTGGCCATTGGACTCCGGATGGTACCCGGAAGATAAACTGGCCGTGGCCCCTATGAGTTGGCAGAAGGCCTTCCAAAACCTTGAGGCGAACTGGGGACCTCTGTCGGAAACCATATCTTGCGGGATCCCAAAGACTCGGAACACATGGTTAATCACCAACTCAGCTGTTTCCTTGGCAGAAGGTAATTTGGTCAAAGGAACAAACCTGGCCGCCTTAGAAAACCTGTCGATGATGACTAGGATCGTAGTATTACCATGGGACGGAGGAAGGCCAGTAATAAAGTCCAATGAGATATGGGACCAGGGTCGGTGGGGAATAGATAGAGGGTGAAGGAGTCCTTGAGGGCGAAGGTGAGAAGATTTGCCCTGGCAGCACACGGAACAGGCCTTGATGAAAGTGGCAACGTCTTCCTTCATGGTGGGCCACCAGAACTTACGCTGGATGAACTCCAAGGTGCGGCCTATGCCCGGGTGACAGGTGAGGCGAGAGGAGTGCCCCCACCGAAGGACTTGGGACCTTGCTGCCTTGGGAACAAACAACCGATTAGCAGGACCTCCACCAGGGCCCGGTTCGATGGCTTGAGCTTGTTTCACGGTATCCTCCACTTGCCACGAGATCGGAGCCACGATCTTAGCGGCCGGAAGGACAGTCATGTCAGTATCTTCTCGAATGGCAGGAGAGTAGATTCGTGACAAGGCGTCCGGTTTGAGATTCTTCGACCCGGGTCTATAGGTGAGGATAAACTGAAATCGGCTGAAGAAAAGAGACCATCGAGCTTGTCTGGCGTTCAACCGCTTCGCCTGCTGGATATACTCCAGATTCTTGTGGTCCGTAAGCACTTGAAACGGTTGAGAAGCCCCCTCGAGCCAGTGTCTCCATTCCTTCAATGCCATCTTAACCGCTAGGAGTTCACGGTCCCCCACATCGTAATTCCTCTCGGCCGGGGTAAGCCGGTGAGAGAAGAAGGCGCAAGGATGAAGCTTCTTGTCTTCACCCCTCTGAGACAGGACAGCTCCAACCCCAACCTCTGATGCGTCTACCTCCACCACAAAAGGTTCCTCCGCCGTTGGTAGTGTCAGGATGGGAGCAGAGAGGATGCGCTGCTTGAGTCCTTGGAAGGCCGTCTCAGCTTCTCTTCCCCACAGAAACCTTGTGTTGCCACCCTTGGTTACCGCCGAGAGAGGGGCTGCCACCGAGCTGAAGTTCTTGATGAACTTGCGGTAAAAGTTGGTGAAGCCCAGGAAACGTTGAACTTCCTTAACGGACTTGGGGGTGGGCCAATCCGCTACCGCCTCTACCTTCTTGGGGTCCATCTGGACTCGTCCGGGTTCCACTATAAATCCCAGGAATTGTACTCGAGAGGAATGGAATTCACACTTCTCCGGCTTAACGTACAAATGGCTGTCTAGGAGGCGTTTGAGCACTTGTCTGACATGCTTAGTGTGTTCTTGAAGGGAGCTCGAAAAGATGAGGATGTCATCCAAGTACACAAACACGAAGATGTTAAGCATGTCCCTAAGCACATCGTTTATGAGCGCTTGGAACACAGCCGGAGCGTTGGTCAGGCCGAAGGGCATCACCGAGTATTCGTAGTGACCAGTAGGCGTGTTGAAAGCGGTCTTCCACTCGTCCCCGGGTTTGATCCGCACAAGATGGTATGCGTTCCGCAGGTCAAGCTTAGTGAAGACAACTGCTTCCTGGAGCAGCTCAAAGGCTGTGGCCATAAGAGGTAGCGGGTAGCGGTTACGGACGGTTATGGCATTGAGTCCCCGGTAGTCGATGCAAGGTCGTAATCCGCCGTCTTTCTTGGCCACAAAGAAAAACCCTGCTCCCGCCGGCGAGGTAGATGGACGCATGAGGCCTGCTGTCAGAGCGTCCTTGATGTAGGTATCCATAGCAGCTCGTTCGGGAGGAGAAAGGGAAAAGATCCGACCCCTGGGAGGGCAGGTCCCCGGCAACAGGTCGATGGTGCAATCGTAAGGTCTATGGGGTGGTAGTTTGGTGGCCCTCTGTTTGCTAAATACCAGTTTGAGGTCATGGTAACACTCGGGAACTCGGGACAAGTCGATGGATTCTAGAGACTCGGAAGGAGAACTCTGGGAACTCGGGAAGATACAAGTGGCTTGGCACGTGGGACCCCACTGCTTGATAGTGCCCACAGACCAGTCGATGTGAGGGTTATGGCTGTGAAGCCAGGGATAGCCAAGGACAAGAGGAAACTCGGAACAGGCGATCAGATGAAAGTTCATCACTTCCTTGTGTTGGGAAACTGAAAGTCGTAAGGGGGTAGTGGCACGAGTGACAAGTCCAGATCCCAAAGGACTTCTATCCAACGTAGTAACCCTTATGGGGTCACTTAGAGGTTCAGAAGGAACGCCATTCTCCTTCGCCCAGATCCCATCCATGAAGTCACCGGCAGCTCCAGAGTCTACCAAGGCTTGAAGAGAAACCTCGTGGTCGTCCCAGGAAAGGGTAACAGGAATGAGCAGGCGGGAGTTGGATGGATGGGAGGAGGTTATGTTTCCCGTTACAGTCCTCCCAGGCCTGCACGGGAGAGTGCGTTTCCCTGGAGCCCGGGACACGTGGAGCGGAAATGGCCCGGTTTGCCGCAATATAGACAGCATCGCTCCCTCATCCGGCGGTCTCTCTCAGCCTGGGAGATGCGTCCAACCTGCATGGGTTCTGGTGGAGCCAGCGAGGATAAAGGTGGAGACTCGGAGTTGGAACCGATTGGAACTAGGGTGAGCGGTCTATGGTTTTGTTCTCTCTCTCTCAGACGCTGGTCTATGCGTGAAGCCAACTTGATAAGGGACTCGAGGTTGTCCGGTGGTTCCCGAGTGGCCAGTTCATCTTGGATGGTGTCAGAAAGACCCTTCAAAAAACACACTGTGAGCGCCTCGTCGTTCCAGCCACTTGCTGCTGCCACAGTGCGGAACTGGATGGCATAGTCCGTCACGCTGCGCCGACCTTGGGTTTAAATACTAACAGGGGAATGACCTACAGGTGCAAACAATAATTAGATCAAGAAAAAACAAAAGGTACAAAAAAGGTGCAATGGGGACATCTAGTGACCAAAACCCGAACAGTCATGGCCAAAACCTGACAGATCCTGTCATTGACAAGACCTTCGCTGCCCATTTCTCACCCCTGTTCCTAGTTGTAGGCTCAAACATAGGTGTTATTTACCTACAGGGATTGTACAGGAGGGTATGGCACTACGGTCGATTCGGTATGGTATAGTATAGTATAGTATAGTATGGTATGGTATGGTAAGGTACACTACACAATGCTATAATATAGTATAGAATGAGACAAATAGAGAGAAAAAATGCACACTTTGTGTTCTATTATCGGTGGCTTGACGTGATGATGACAGGAAGATGATTAAAGCTATTGCAATTAGGGTTGGGTCGATATATGATTCCAGTTTTTCTCAATTGTTTACACACATTTTCTGAAAGCATGCCTCATATTCTCAGAACTCTACACACAAATCAAAAAACACACACACAATGGGCAAAACCCCTCAATTCTCCAGCAAAATGAAACTTTACATTCAAAACCATGTTATTTCTTATCAAAATGGTATTTTGTTTTCAAATGACACACACAAACCATCATATGAATATACATTTATAAGAACCATTTGAACACTGATGTGCTCAATGTAAAACACTATTACATTTACATTTTAGTCATTTAGCAGACACTCTTATCCAGAGCAACTTACAGTTAGTGAGTGTATACATTATTTAATTTGTATATACTGGCCCCCCGTGGGAATCGAACCCACAACCCTGGCGTTGCAAACGCCATGCTCTACCAACTGAGCTACATCCCTGCCGGCCATTCCCTCCCCTACCCTGGACGACGCTGGGCCAATTGTGCGCCGCCCCATGGGTCTCCCGGTCGCGGCTGGCTACGACAGAGCCTGGATATGAACCAGGATCTCTAGTGGCACAGCTAGCGCTGCGATGCAGTGCCTTAGACCACTGCGTCACTATGATGACTGGAAAACACTTCTTCTCCATTCGTCATAATGACTTAGGCCTTTTTTTGGTTCAGTGTTGCCATTACTACAGACAGTACATACATAAGTGTGTTGTAAAATATTTGAGAATATTGTTTTCATTGTTTTCAACACACAAATACACGGTAACAAATATATTTCATTTTTCCCACAAAAACAATGTACACAGTGTACATCCCATTCCCAACCAACACAAAGTTACACATACAGTGGTCTACATACAAAACAGAAGAATTTAATGTATACAGTTACAGTAAAAAAAAAAAAGAAATTAATATGCTGCATCCTCTCTTCTGTTGCGGTCTGGCCACACAGCACCTCATCCACATCACAAGCAATGTTTTCCCTGGCCAAGCAGCGGGGGTAATATCGCCTAGCATGGCGATTCCAGCCATGAAAAGCATCAGCTGCTATATCTCCACATGCGTCTTCCATAGCTTGGAGAAGAGGTATACGCGTTTGTGGATTTCGGTCAAACACTTTCCATCTCCAGGCAGAAAAAAAAATCCTCAATAGGATTGAGGAATGGAGAATATGGAGGGAGATACAAGGACGAGGACGAGGACGAGGAAGGCCAAGGACCGTAATCTCTGATGAGATCCGAGCCACTTTGGTTGATCATGTGGTCAACCATGGTCTAACAATGAGGGAGGCTGGGCAAAGAGTACAGCCAAATTTGAACAGGTACACTGTAACATCCATCATCCGGACATTCCCGAAATGAGAATAGGTAAGAAATCTACTCTCACTAGAAAATTGCAGTACTGCATATCAATACAGTACTCAATGAGTACAGTAGTACAGTATTGCCTGTGGACTGTTCTGTAGGACTGTAAAAATAAAGTATGTTTAAAGTATTTGGGAAATGTATTTCTACTTTGTATTTACAGCATTTTATTATTTGTTTGGCAGAACTGAAAGATTACCAACACAAGGTGGTCGGGAACGTGTTCTGTCTCCTGAACAGGAAACTGAAATCATGAACATGGTCCTAGAAAATGGCAAATACAAAGAAAAATAATAGAAAACAATGAGATATTTCAAAATATTGATAGGGTAAGCTTATCAACACTGGACCATGTCTTGCACAGAAATAATCTCAGGATGAAGCAGGTCTACAGGGTGCCATTTGAACGCAATTCAGAAAGAGTCAAAGAATTGCGATATAACAATGTGCAAGTGAGTCCTATACAATCCCACAATTGATGCATACTCTCAACACTGTATAAATTATACATATTTCAGTATTGTAATCATAATGATTGTGCTTCACAATAGTGACCACTCCATGTCTATTTCTGATATTGTCATGTGTGTTTCAGAGAGTCCTTGAGCTAGAGGTGGCTGCAGTGGAGCACCAGTTCATCTTCATTGATGAGGTTGGATTCAACCTCACAAAAAGACGAAAGAGGGGAAGGAATATCATCGGCCAGCGTGCCATTGTTCAAGTCCCTGGCCAGCGCGGAGGGAACATCACAATGTGTGCAGCGATTACCCACCACGGCGTCATCCCATCACCATGCTACCCTTGGCCCCTACAACACCGCCCATCTGATCACATTCCTGGACACCCTACACAACACACTCATTCCACCAGATCAGGTAGATGGCCCAGAGCAGCTCAGGTACGTTGTCATTTGGGACAACGTAAGTTTCCACAGGGCTGCTCTGGTTCGTAACTGGTTCACTGCCCACCCACGCTTTTTAGTTGTTTATCTCCCTCCATATTCTCCATTCCTCAATTCTATTGAGGAATTTTTTTCTGCCTGGAGATGGAAAGTGTATGACCGAAATCCACAAACGCGTATACCTCTTCTCCAAGCTATGGAAGATGCATGTGGAGATATAGCAGCTGATGCTTTTAATGGCTGGAATCGCCATGCTAGGTGATATTTCCCCCGCTGCTTGGCCAGGGAAAACATTGCTTGTGATGTGGATGAGGTGCTGTGGCCAGACCGCAACAGAAGAGAGGATGCAGCATATATATATTTTTTTTTTTACTGTAACTGTATACATTATATTCTTCTGTTTTGTATGTAGACCACTGTATGTGTAACTTTGTGTTGGTTGGGAATGGGATGTACACTGTGTACATTGTTTTTGTGGGAAAAATGAAATATATTTGTTACCGTGTATTTCTGTGTTCTGAGTATAAAAACAATATTCTCAAATATTTTACAACACACTTATGTATGTACTGTCTGTAGTAATGGCAACACTGAACCAAAAAAAGGCCTAAGTCATTATGATGAATGGAGAAGAAGTGTTTTCCATTCATCATAGTGTTTTACATTGAGCACATCAGTGTTCAACTGGTTCTTATAAATGTCTATTCATATGATGGTTTGTGTGTGTCATTTGAAAACAAAATACCATTTTGATAAGAAATAACATTGTTTTGAATGTAAAGTTTCATTTTGCTGGGGAATTGAGGGGTTTTGCTCATTGTGTGTGTGTTTTTTGATTTGTGGGTAGAGTTCTGAGAATATGAGGCATGCTTTCAGAAAATGTGTGTAAACAATCGAGAAAAACAGAAATCTCACTCCTCTGGCTCTGCCGCTGTTTCCAGTGTTGGCATCCATTGCTCCAAAACAGAAGAGCTCACCTGTTGCCCTTTTATGCTAAAGCTCTGATTGCTAATTGTAAAACTGTGTGACGGGTGTTTGCCCATGTGATGAGTCAGTGTGCATATTTGAATGGCAGTGTGTTCATTGTGAAAACAAGAGATTTTCTGCATGAAAATTGTGCCAAATGCAAAGATTTGTGTGTAGTGTTTTGAAAAAAGTGTGTTGTAGAACTGCAATTTGAGTGTAAAGCAGGAATTGTGCTTGTAGTTTAGCAGAATTGGTTCAGGGGGTTGGTGCATGAGTTACATGTTGTGGTCATTGTGTCTCAAGTACCAGTATTTGTTTGTAAGCAATTGAGAAAAACTGTAAATAGAATATTGTTATATTTTACATTGATGATATATTGTGATGTGCAAGACTATACTATATTTGAACTTTACAAATCAAAACTGTGCAGTTTTATCAGTTAGGCTGTATCAATATGTTGGAAATGAAGTCTAAGTGAATTAACTAATCCAATGTTTTTTCGCCACAACAAAGATTTGTTAATGAGAATCCGACTATTATATTGTAAATAAGCACAACATTTGCACAGGCTGGAATTACTTAGTCATTAATGCCACAAAACATATATTTGGAGTAGAACGTCCTAGAAGAGGTATCACCAACCCTAATTGCAATTGTGTACAAGGCTGCCACCTGTTGGTCATGAGTGTGTGTCTGTGTGTTTTCTGTGTACCAGTGTGTTAGTGCTCAGTGTTTGTTTATGTGCTTTTTATGTGATAAGTACGTAATGCAACTCTTAGAATCTCAACAGTTTTGGTAGAGATACATTGATCTATTAGAGATACAACTCTCAAATACAGAAACCTGAGTTTACAAAATGTGAAGAAAACAGAGCAATATGTTTTTCTCCTTTGCTATTCTCTGGCGAGACTCGTTTTTATCACATTTTGCCACCTGATGGCAGTGTGCTCCTGCCCTATCAGTGGCCATGTTAGAAAGGAGAAAGCCATTGAATGAGAGAGAATATTTGAAACAGAATAGTATATTATAGGAATGGGGAATCATTTGAATTTGAATAATTTGTGTGTGTGTGTGAGAGAGAGAGAGTTTGAACTGAAAAGGTGTGAAAAAGAAAAGGTTCAGACTTTATGTCTTAGAGAGAGAGAGCCATCACCTACATTTGAGTCATTTAGCAGGCGCTCTTATCCAGAGCAACTTACAGTTAGTGAGTGCAACAGTTAGTGAGTGCATACATTTTTCATACTGCCCCCCCCGTGGGAAACGAACCCACAACCCTGGCATTGCAGGCGCCATGCTCTACCAACTGTGCTACAGGGGAGCTACAGAGAGATGAACGTGGAGAAGAGTCCCCTAATTAAGCTGGTCCTGGGGCTCTGTTCACAAACACAAACAGACCCCACAGAGCCCCAGGACAACAATAACAACACAATTAGACCCAACCAAATCATGAGAAAACAAAAAGAGAATTACTTGACACATTGGAAAGAACAAACAAAAAAACAGAGCAAACTAGAATGCTATTTGGCTCTAAACAGAGAATACACAGTGGCAGAATACTTGACCACTGTGACTGACCCAAACTTAAGGAAAGCTTTGACTATGTACAGACTCAGTGAGCATAGCCTTGCTATTGAGAAAGGCCGCCGTAGGCAGACCTGGCTCTCAAGAGAAGACAGGCTATGTGCACACTGCCCACAAAATGAGGTGGAAACTGAGCTGCACTTCCTAACCTCCTGCCAAATGTATGACCATATTAGAGACACATATTTCCCTCAGACTACAGCGATCCACAAAGAATTAGAAAACAAACCCAATTTTGATAAACTCCCTTATCTACTGGGTGAAAAACCACAGTGTGCCATCACAGCTGCACGATTTGTGACCTGTTGCCACAAGAAAAGGGC
>NC_140011.1:31241757-31309780 GCF_964263955.1 Coregonus lavaretus
AAATCCCCTGGAGCTTTCTGGTGGGAAATGTCTTGTCTTATTGTAACTCCTCTCTGTCTGTCTCTGTCAGTCAGTCTGTCTGTCTGTCTGTCTGTCTGTTGGTCTGTTGGTCTGTCTCAAAATGAAGATAGGGGTGCTGTTGCATGCCTCTGAGTCTGGATCCTTAGTAGACTGGTTATGGTTGATTTCTTTGTTTCTGCGTATGCCTGGTTCAGATGAACTTCTATAGTGAGGGGCCTGATTTTGATGGCCTGCTTAAGGACTGAATAGACTGGGTTAGAGTGGTTGTGAGAGGACTGTCTATGAATGGAGTGGTAAGAAGCAGACACAGCTGGCTAGGTATGGGGAGGCTCTGAATTCCCTAATATTTATCTTACACGTAAATCAAGCCCAGAGGGGATTCAGTCTCTCTAACAACTTACTACTACCCCCTTCTCTATTTCTCTTCTCTCCCTATTCCCCCTCTCTGAATACCAATTGTGCCCATCATCATAATAATACAGTTACTTATATATTCCCACAGCATGTAGAACCATGAAAGTTATGCAAAACAATATTCACCACTCGAATGCAACAGAGAGCAGAGCAAGGGTTGAGTAGAATCCTGTCATGTGCAGATGAATGACTGTACTAGTCTCTAATAGGCAGCACTGTGCTCTGCAGACAGAAATTCACCATAATTGGGAAGAATCGGAATCTCAGTCCTCAAAATAGTTTGTTTTTCTTATCATTAATTAGGATGTGAAGTTTTGATTTGACTTGAAGAACACCCCCCCCCCTGCTCTCTCACATATATCCCTACTCCCTCTCCTTCTTTTCCCATATCCCTCCCTCCACTTTCTCATCTCTCTCTCTCTCTCTCTCTCTCTCTCTCTCTCTCTCTCTCTCTCTCTCTCTCTCTCTCTCGCTCGCTCTCTCTGTATTGGGAGTAGTTAGTGGGGTCATCTCAACCCTCTCACTTAATGAGAGCAAACGTCAGACAAGAAGGGGACCAAAAACAAGCAGCTATTTATACAGACCATTAGAGATAGAGAAGGACACTCCAGCTGGAGGAACTGGGCTGCTCTCTGAGACACACACACACAGCATGTGCGTGCGTGCATACGTGAGTGTGTGTTTACGTGCGTACATGCTTACATGCTTACATGCATACACAACTCTGTGTGTGGGTGGGTACATGGGATTGTGTCTTCGTTTTTACATAAAATCAGTCGTCGTTATAATTTCCATCTTTATCTTTTTTCTCATGAAATGAAGAATCCACATCTCCCCTCCTCATTCTTCCTAGCTGGCACTGACATGCTGTTCTCAGGCAAGATACACATGTAACATGCAAAACCAAGGCAGGACACTGCCTTATGTCGAAGCAATCATGCAAAAAGAGGAGCAGAGGGGTATTTTACATAATCACTTCTGACTTATCCCTGTGTGTGTGTGTGTGTGTGTGTGTGTGTGTGTGTGTGTGTGTGTGTGTGTGTGTGTGTGTGTGTGTGTGTGTGTGTGTGTGTGTGTGTGTGTGTGTGTGTGTGTGTGTGTGTGTGTGTGTGTGTGTGTGTGGGGACTAGAGATACAGAGAGCTCTAAGGTAACAGGAGGAGAGGCCCACTTAGCTTTAGATATTCCACTCTGTCATAGGGTAGACATGGAGGGAAGGTAATATGGAGAGAAGATGCAGGACCATAGTGAAATGTGGAAAGTATGGAACACTCTCAGCCTTACATACTCTACATCCATACCATTCACTAGTATGGGGATGTGAGCACAGCAACAGTTATTGACACTGCGTAGAGAGAGGGAAGGATGGAGGGTGGTAGAGGGAAGGAGGGAGGAATGGAGAGTGAAAGAGAGGGAAAGAGAGAGAGCGGTGACCGAGGAGTGGAAAGAAGGGTGGGAGGGGCATGGAGAAGCAGGAGCAGCTTGTGTGCATTTGGGGAAGGAGAATTTCAGCTATCTTTCATTCTCACAGAAACGACGGTAAATGAACGCGGGCACCACCATAGAGAGACCCAACGTGGACCAGACTGAGAGACGAGACAAGGGGGGGACGGGGGGACGGGGGCTTATTCAGAGAGATAGAGAGGGAGAAGGACAGAAAAGGGAAGAAAAATAGAGAGAGGAGGACTGCTCAGTCATTTGTTTGAACAAGTGGGTTTTCACGGCGACAACATGGGCGCAGTGGTTGGCACTTTGACCATGCAGACCAAGCAGAGGAGACGACCGTCCAGAGGTACGTCAACAACATCAGCCAGACAAACAGAGAGACAGAAACAACAGACACAACAGAGACAGACAGACAGACAGACAGACAGACAGACAGACAGACAGACAGACAGACAGACAGACCAGAGAGACAGACCAGAGAGACAGACAGACAGACCAGAGAGACAGATAGACCAGAGAGACAGACAGACAGACAGACAGACAGATAGACAGACAGACAGACAGACAGACCAGAGACAGATGACCAGAGAGACAGACAGACCAGAGAGACAGACAGACCAGAGAGACAGACAGACCAGAGAGACAGACAGACAGACCAGAGAGACAGAAAGACCAGAGAGACAGAGAGACCAGAGAGACAGACAGACAGACCAGCGAGGCCGAGAGACCAGAGAGACAGACAGACCAGAGAGACAGAGAGACAGACCAGAGAGACAGAGAGACCAGAGAGATAGACAGACCAGAGAGACAGAGAGACCAGAGAGACAGACAGACCAGAGAGACAGAGAGACAGACCAGAGAGACAGAGAGATCAGAGAGATAGACAGACCAGAGAGACAGAGAGACCAGAGAGATAGACAGACCAGAGAGACAGAGAGACCAGAGAGATAGACAGACCAGAGAGACAGAGAGACAGACCAGAGAGACAGACAGACAGACCAGAGAGATAGACCAGAGAGACAGGGAGACCAGAGACAGAGAAATGAGGACAGAGAACGACAAACTCAAAAGAGAAAGACACGTAGAAAGACAATAATGACTGACGCGCACTGACACCCAAACAGAATAGAGCACCTGAACAACACACTCATGACTGAGTGAATAACCATCAGCATGGCTGTGATATGTCTTAGTCTCTATGGTAAGACACGTACTTAAAGCTGGCATGTACAATGCTATTATTTGTGACAAGCCTGAGCTGATGTTTTATTATCAGATCGTAATCTGTTGGATTGTTCTCTGTGACTTTATTGTTTAAATCTGATGGTCAATGAATATCGATTCAGATCATAACTCATCACAATGAGATGATAATATGACAATATAAGGGAGAACTTCTTAGACTGCTTTATTTGCAACATTATAATGCATTACACTTGTGGGCTTCACAAAGGGTTACCTTCTCTAATATGTCTGATAGACAGACGGATAGATACATTAAGTCAATAAGGAGGCAAATGAAGGACAATAGACCCACATCAACTAATTCCATTACTGCTGACAGACAAACATATAGGAATGACTTTCACTCCTGCTGCCCTAATGGTTGTACAGTAACAAGTATGGACAGAATGAGAAATCAAGGGACGGCACAACAGAGAAAATTAGAGTGACTAACAGAATAAAGGAGGGAGAGATGGATAGCATTACTGACACATACGTTTAAACAGAGGAGACTGAGGAACAGTGATCAGGGGAGACCTCTGTGAAATATGTGGCATTTTTTGTTGGGGTGCACATAGCTGTCCCACTTCATGGTTGAGAAATTGTGTCATATGTATATAAGGACGCCCTTGAGAAAGACAGGGTTCAGAATCATTGCCCATGACTCAATGGCTTTTCATTACAGTGTGTGTGCGTGTGTGCCTGCGTGGGTGAGCACTTGCTTGTGTGTGCATAGATGCGAATGCATGTGTACTCGGGAGAGAAACAGAGTGTGTGTGTGTGTGTTTGTGTTTGTGTGTGTGTGTTTTTGTATGTGAGCATGTACATTAGCACTCAGCTCACATCTCATACCTCTTCCTGTCCATATGCTTGAGAGGGCCGTTGTCATGGAGACTGCAGGGTTGTGGGGGCATAAAAGGGGAATGTGAACAATACTCTGTGGTGCCTATTGAATGGATGATGAAGTTATGGAGCTATGATATGGAGCATGGTTCCCAAACTTTTCACTCAGGCCCCCCTTCCAGCATTGGGGAACATCCCGCGCCCCACCTGCGCGCGCCAAGTCTATTTCTATGGGCACAAGCACTGTTGGGGGAGAGAAAAACTTGCAGGTTTAAGGCTTATTTCCTGCAATTATACACATTTTGTCATGGGGTGGAGAGAACATTTTGCAGTTTTAAAGCTCATATTCTTGCAATTCTATATATTTTTCCATGTTTAATGTGTATTCATGTAATATTTGAGTGACTCGAACATTACTACAAAAGCTATGGGCTAAGAAACCTAGCTAAAAAACGTTAGCTGACATGGCTAGTTGATCTGGACATTTCTGACAAGTTCTAAATAGCTCTCTAAGGTATGCAAAGACTGACATGCCCCCCCTGCCGACCCCTCGCAACCCCCGCGCCCCACAGTTTGGGAACCACTGCTATGGAGTACACACAATCCAGGGACCACTGCAATGAGTCACACAGTGTGGTATTGCATGAGGTCCGCCACCAGACCCATGTTAGGCATGGCTTTCTACAAATACCTCACATGTAGTGGGAGGATGTATACTGGGGGATATGGACATTTTGCCCAGACTTCTCTGTAATAAAATTGTGAAAATTGTTTGTTTTCTTGTTTTAAAATGGGACAAATGTTTAAAATGAATAGTAAATTTTGGGGTACATGTTAACAGAATGCAGACATAGGGTACAACATCTTCGTTTAAATTAAAAACCCATTTCCAAACTGTTGACAATCTTAAACATTTTAATGCTATATTAGTTATGGCTTGGGGCTGAGGTTGACAATTCTGCATGCATACATAATCTCACGGGCTATCAATTAGGAGGATTGATCTCCTTGATTAAAATCCTGCCAGTGATTAGGGCTGACGTTAGTTTTGATCATGTGACCTTGCTTCCCAGAGATTAGACGCAATTATATATTCAGATTAATCTAAAGAATCACTTGGCAACACATGGTAAATCATTTGACCATCACTATCACATCCAATCTCCTTCAGCAGTTTGTGAGAGAAAAATCTCCTTCAGACAGCTTGTTTTTCTACAGGGGAGGAGAGATGGAGTGTGTTTTTGTACTGGGAAGGAGAGATGGAGTGTGTTTTTCTTCTGGGGAGGAGAGATGGCTTGTGTGACCCAGAGGTGCTTACAGCATGTCAGATATACAGTCACCTAGTGCTGCCTTGGGGATCTAGACCATTACTCATTAAGTACTTATCTCTGACACTCTCTCTGACTGTCTGATTTACCCACAAACCTGTGTCCAGTCCAGTTTGGACCTGGTTGTGACTCATGGGAGATGTTTCATGATTGTGACTGACTGATTAAAAACCTATTTCCACTGAGGTTTTATTTGGTCCTGTCACCATGGGACTCAGTCATGGGAATGTTTGTCTTTCAGTTAATTGGGTTTGTTTTTGCAGTGATATATGTTTTTGAAGCTCTGTCCGTAGGCAATGTTGTGCATTATTAATCAGACAGTAGTTGTGGCAGTATTTAGGTTTGTGTAGGATAGAAGTATTGAGGCCATGTTAGTATTGAGAGGCCTAGCTGGTTTCTCCATGTAACCAGGCTGAGCAGAATGAGGGTATGTTCCCTCACCATCCTACTGGGCTCGGTCTGATGAGGTTCTCTTTCTCTGTGATGAAATCTTCCACCTGGTTCTTCTCATCCCTGTCCCATGTTCCATACACTCTTAGAAAAAAAGGAGCTATCTAGAACCTAAAAGGGTTCTTCGGCTGTCCCCATAGGAGAACCCTTTGAAGAACCCTTTTTGGTTCCAGGTAGAACCCTTTGGGTTCCAGGTAGAACCCTTTTGGGTTCCATGTAGAACCCTTTTCACAGAGGGTTCTACATGGAACCCAAAAGGGTTCTACCTAGAACCAAAAAGGGTTCTACTTAGAACCAAAAAGGGTTCTCCTATCGGGACAACCGAAGAACCCTTTTGGAACCCTTTTTTCTAAGAGTGTAATCTGGATTCCTCTATTGTTCTCTGCCTCCATGTGTTTGTGTCATCCTCTCCTCTCTTTCACTCTCTCTCCCTCGCCTCCCTCCTTTTTTCATCATCACTACAGCCTGCTTCGTTTTCACACGTTCACTCCATCCTACCACCCACTATCTCCTACCCTCTTTTCATCCTCTTTCATTCCCACCTTTTCTTTCTCCCCCTCTTTCCCTAAATGTGTGTTAATGACTCTATAAGTAATTAACTGATGTTATTCAGGTTGTCCTCTGCGCTCTTCTTCATGAGGGTTTAGAGCTTGAGGTAGTCACCTCATACAAGTACTTGGGAGTATGGCTAGTCCTTCTATCAGCACATATCAAAGCTGCAGGCTAAGGTTAAATCTAACTTAGTTTCCTCTATCGTAATCGCTCCTCTTTCACCCAAGCTGCCAAACTAACCCTGATTCAGATGACCATCCTACCCATGCTAGATTACGGAGATGTAATTTATAGATCGGCAGGTAAGGGTGCTCTCGAGCGGCTAGATGTTCTTTACCATTCGGCCATCAGATTTGCCACCGATGCTCCTTATAGGACAGATCACTGCACTCTATACTGAGATACCTACTGCAGCCCTCATCCTCCACATACAACACCCGTTCTGCCAGTCACATTCTGTTAAAGGTCCCCAAAGCACACACATCCCTGGGTCGCTCCTCTTTTCAGTTCGCTGCAGCTAGCGACTGGAACGAGCTGCATAAAACACTCAAACTGGACAGTTTTATCTCAGTCTCTTCATTCAAAGATTCAATCATGGACACTCTTACTGACAGTTGTGGTTGCTTCGCATGATGTACAGTTGAAGTCGGAAGTTTACATACACTTAGGTTGGAGTCATTAAAACTCGTATTTCAACCACTCCACAATTTCTTATTAACAAACTATAGTTTTGGCAAGTCGGTTAGAACATATACTTTGTGCATGACACAAGTAATTTTTCCAACAATTGTTTACAGACAGATTATTTCACTTAGAATTCACTGTATCACAATTCCAGTGGGTCAGAAGTTTACATACACTAAGTTGACCGTACAATAAACAGCTTGGGAAATTCCAGAAAATGATGTAATGGCTTTAGAAGCTTCTGATAGGCTAATTGACATCATTTGAGTCAATTGGAGCTGTACCTGTGGATGTATTTCAAGGCCTACCTTCAAACTCAGTGCCTCTTTGCTTGACATCATGGGCAAATCAAAAGAAATCAGCCAAGGCCTTGGGAGCAATTTCCAAATGCCTGAAGGTACCACGTTCATCTGTACAAACAATAGTACGCAAGTATAAACACCATGGGACCACGCAGCCGTCATACCGCTCAGGAAGGAGACGCGTTCTGTCTCCTAGAGATAAACGTACTTTGGTGCGAAAAGTGCAAATCAATCCCAGAACAACAGCAAAGGACCTTGTGAAGATGCTGGAGGAAACAGGTACAAAAGTATCTATATCCACAGTAAAACGAGTCCTATATCGACATAACCTGAAAGGCCGCTCAGCAAGGAAGAAGCCACTGCTCCAAAAACGGCATAAAAAAAGCCAGACTACGGTTTGCAACTGCACATGGGGACAAAGATCGTACTTTTTGGAGAAATGTCCTCTGGTCTGATGAAACAAAAATAGAACTGTTTGGCCATGATGACCATTTTATATTTGGAGGAAAAGGTGGGTAGGCTTGCAAGCCGAAGAACCACATCCCAAACATGAAGCACGGGAGTGGCAGCATCATGCCAGGAGGGACTGGTGCACTTCACAAAATAGATGGCATCATGAGGAAGGATAATTATGTGGATATATTGAAGCAACATCTCAAGACATCAGTCAGGAAGTTAAAGCTTGGTCGCAAATGGGTCTTCCAAATGGACAATGACCCCAAGCATACTTCCAAAGTTGTGGCAAAATGGCTTAAGGACAACAAAGTCAAGGTATTGGAGTGGCCATCACAAAGCCCTGACCTCAATCCTATAGAAAGTTTGTGGGCAGAACTGAAAAAGCGTGTGTGAGCAAGGAGGCCTACAAACCTGACTCAGTTACACGAGCTCTGTCAGGAGGAATGGGCCAAAATTCACCCAACTTACTGTGGGAAGCTTGTGGAAGGCTACCCGAAACGTTTGACCCAAGTTAAACAATTTAAAGGCAATGCTACCAAATACTAATTGAGTGTATGTAAACTTCTGACCCACTGGGAATGTGATTAAATAAATTAAAGCTGAAATAAATCATTCTCTCTACTATTATTCTGACATATCACAATCTTAAAATAAAGTGGTGATCCTAATTGACCTAAGACAGGGAATTTTTACTAGGATTAAATGCCAGGAATTGTGAAAAACAGAGTTTAAATGTCCATTTAGGGAAAAAAGTATTTGATCCCCTGCTGATTTTGTAAGTTTGCCCACTGAAAAAGAAATTATCAGTCTATAATTTTAATGGTAGGTTTATTTGAACCGTGAGAGACAGAATAACAAAAAAAAATCCAGAAAAACGCATGTGAAAAATGTTATAAATTGATTTGCATTTTAATGAGGGAAATAAGTATTTGACCCCCTCTCAATCAGGAAGATTTCTGGCTCCCAGGTGCCTTTTATACAGGTAACGAGCTGAGATTAGGAGTACATGGGGCGGCAGGTAGCTTAGTGGTTAAGAGCGTTGTACCAGTAACCGAAAGGTCGCTGGTTCTAATCCCCGAGCTGACTAGGTGAAAAATCTGTCGATGTGCCCTTGAGCAAGGCACTTAACACTAATTGCTCCTGTAAATCGCTCTGGATTAGAGCGTCTGCTAAATGACCAATTTTTATTTTATTTATTATTTATATACACTCTTAAAGGGAGTGCTCCTAATCTCAGCTTGTTATCTGTATAAAAGACACCTGTCCACAGAAGCAATCAATCAATCAGATTCCAAACTCTCCACCATGGCCAAGACCAAAGAGCTCTCCAAGGATGTCAGGGACAAGATAGTAGACCTACACAAGGCTGGAATGGCCTACAAGACCATCGCCAAGCAGCTTGGTGAGAAGGTGACAACAGTTGGTGCGATTATTCGCAAATGGAAGAAACACAAAATAACTGTCAATCTCCCTCGGCCCGGGGCTCCATGCAAGATCTCACCTCGTGGAGTTGCAATGATCATGAGAACGGTGAGGAATCAGCCCAGAACTACACGGGATGATCTTGTCAATGATCTCAAGGCAGCTGGGACCATAGTCACCAAGAAAACAATTGGTAACACACTACGCCGTGAAGGACAGAAATCCTGCAGTGCCCACAAGGTCCCCCTGCTCAAGAAAGCACATATACAGGCCCGTCTGAAGTTTGTCAATGAACATCTGAATGATTCAGAGGAGAACTGGGTGAAAGTGTTGTGGTCAGATGGAACCAAAATCGAGCTCTTTGGCATCAACTCGCCGTGTTTGGAGGAGGAGGAATGCTGCCTATGACCCCAAGAACACCATCCCCACCGTCAAACATGGAGGTGGAAACATTATGCTTTGGGGGTGTTTTTCTTCTAAGGGGACAGGACAACTTCACCGCATCAAAGGGACGATGGACGGGGCCATGTACCGTCAAATGTTGGGTGAGAACCTCTTTCCCTCAGCCAGGGCATTGAAAATGGGTCGTGGATGGGTATTCCAGCATGACAATGACCCAAAACACACGGCCAAGGCAACAAAGGAGTGGCTCAGAAGAAACTCATTAAGGTCCTGGAGTGGCCTAGCCAGTCTCCAGACCTTAATCCCATAGAAAATCTGTGGAGGGAGCTGAAGGTTCGAGTTGCCAAACGTCAGGCTCGAAACCTTAATGACTTGGAGAAGATCTGCAAAGAGGAGTGGGACAAAATCCCTCCTGAGATGTGTGCAAACCTTGTGGCCAACTACAAGAAACATCTGACCTCTGTGATTGCCAACAAGGGTTTTGCCACCAAGTACTAAGTAATGTTTTGCAGAGGGGTCAAATACTTATTTCCCTCATTAAAATGCAAATCAATTTATAACATTTTTGACATGCGTTTTTCTGGATTTTTGTGTTGTTATTCTGTCTCTCACTGTTCAAATAAACCTACCATTAAAATTATAGACTGATCATGTCTTTGTCAGTGGGCAAATGTACAAAATCAGCAGGGGATCAAATACTTTTTTCCCTCACTGTATTGTGCTAAGGTGTATGTAAACTTCCGACTTCAACTGTATTGTTGTCTCTACCATCTTACCTTTGTGCTGCTGTCTGTGCCCAATAATGTTTGTACCATTTGTGCTGCTACCATGTTGTGCTGCTTCAATGTTGTGCTACTGCCATGTGGTGTTGCGACCATGTTGTTGTCATGTTGTTGTTGCTACCATGCTATGTTGTCTTAGGTCTCTCTTTATGTAATGTTGTTGTGTCTCTCTTGTCGTGATGTGTGTTTTGTCCTTTGTTTTTTATTTTTTATCCCAGCCTCATTTGGTAGTTCGCCATTGTAAATAATAATTTGTTCTTAACTGACTTGCCTAGTTAAATAAAGGTTAAATAAAACTAAATAAAAAATAAAGAGTTTTATAGTAAGTAGCCTGTCAGTATCCATGATGTCAATCTTGTTCAGTCAGGACGACTGTTAATTGATCACCATAAACACACAGAACAACAAGCCAACCACACACGCATTCAGTGAAGCTCTCCTTACCAATGTTGGTTTATGTGGGAGGAGAGTTTACGCATGCGCTTTGCTGGTTTATATGTTCATCTTTTTAATAAATGTATTCAATTAGTGCCTATGTTCAAAACGTTGCTTATCTCGATGACAAAAATGTCCAAAACATCAGATTGTAACAGTGAGGGAGAGAAAGAGTGAAGGAGAGATTGGTGAGAAGGATTGAAGGATTGAGAGAGTGTATCGACCAAGAGGTAAAGTGGAAATTAAAACAAGGGGAGGAGTATAATAACCAATATTGGAAGAGAGGGGGACCAGGATAGAGAAGGAGGATACATTCTCACCGGTCTTTTTAAGAAGTTGCCAATTTCACAAAAATCACAGTAAATTAACTTCACATAGAGTGTGATAAAGATATCTCTTGTAACAAAGTTAGTGAGAAGGAGGGTCTTTGTGAGACTGAGTCTGTGGTGAGAGTGTTTGAAGTCTGTCTCCTGTAGAAGAGCCCTCTAACGTGTACGCTTCATTACCTCATCATCTTTAATCCAGATGATCATAAACCTGTAGTCTGTCCTCTTCAACTGCATGATCAGTTTTGGTACTGATAAGCGATCTGAATTCACTGAAATCATCATTTGATCAGTTCAAGAATGGATTCAAATTAAATAATGTCTCGCTGATACAGTAATGAGCAGAGGACTTAACCCTCTACTTTACTGACTTTATTGTTCTCGTGGGGACATTTTTAAAGTGGCATGTACACGTTTAAAGTGGCATTTTAAATACAAAACTAAATTGACAATACAACTTTCAGAACAGTTACATACCAATAAAAAAAGTCTAGCCTGCTGGCCTGAGCTATTTAGGAGGGATATTACACCTGGCACAATTGATTGTCTAGTTCTGTTTTTACTACCGAGGAGTGCCCTATACCTGCACCCAGAGGGGAGTAGTTCAAAGTCTGGGTACAAGTGGTGGCTTGGGTCTAAAATGATTTTGTGAGCCTTGCGGAGGGCCCTGACCTTAAAGATCTCATCCAGGCCTGTCTGTTTGACTCCAAGTACCTTGCTTGCTGTGGTGATAATCCTTCTCAGCATTTTTCTCTGGCTGACAGTGGCATTGCCAAACTAACAAACAATACAAAACGTTAAAATACTCTCAATGAAAGATTTTTAAACAGAGTCAGTATAGTACAGTCAACATGAAAAGATCCCAGCTTTTTGAGAAAGTACAGTCTCTGTTGACTCTTTTTGTAGGTCAGGTCTGTACATTTACTCCACTGAAGCTTATTGTCCAAGAGGACACCCAGATATTTGTATTCCTCTACAATCTCTGTGTTCTGACCTCTGATAGATGTTGCAGAGGTAGGTGTTGTATGCTTCCTGAAGTCTATGCACATCTCTTTGGTCTTGTTGGTATTGAGGACCAAGTGTGATTCGTCACACCACTCTACAAAGTCATTTAGGACTGGGCCACGATGTTCCTCATCATCATGCAACAGGCTGATCAAGGCAGTGTCATCAAATCAAATCAAATCAAATTTTATTGGCCACATGCGCCGAATACAACAGGTGCAGACATTACAGTGAAATGCTTACTTACAGCCCTTAACCAACAGTGCATTTATTTTTTATAAAAAAGTAGAATAAGACAAAAAAGTGTTGAGAAAAAAAGAGCAGAAGTAAAATAAAATAACAGTAGGGAGGCTATATATACAGGGGGGTACCGGTGCAGAGTCAATGTGCGGGGGCACCGGCTAGTTGAGGTAGTTGAAGTAATATGTACATGTGGGTAGAGTTAAAGTGACTATGCATAAATAATTAACAGAGTAGCAGCAGCGTAAAAAGATGGAGTGGGGGGGGGCAGTGCAAATAGTCCGGGTAGCCATGATTAGCTGTTCAGGAGTCGTATGGCTTGGGGGTAGAAGCTGTTGAGAAGTCTTTTGGACCTAGACTTGGCGCTCCGGTACTGCTTGCCGTGCGGTAGCAGAGAGAACAGTCTATGACTAGGGTGGCTGGAGTCTTTGACAATTTTGAGGGCCTTCCTCTGACACCGCCTGGTATAGAGGTCCTGGATGGCAGGAAGCTTGGCCCCAGTGATGTACTGGGCCGTACGCACTACCATCTGTAGTGCCTTGCTGTCGGAGGCCAAGCAGTTGCCATACCAGGCGGTGATGCAACCAGTCAGGATGCTCTCGATGGTGCAGCTGTAGAATTTTTTGAGGATCTGAGGACCCATGCCAAATCTTTTCAGTCTCCTGAGGGGGAATAGGCTTTGTCGTGCCCTCTTCACGACTGTCTTGGTGTGTTTGGACCATGATAGTTCGTTGGTGATGTGGACACCAAGGAACTTGAAGCTCTCAACCTGTTCCACTACAGCCCTGTCGATGAGAATGGGGTCGTGCTCAGTCCTCTTTTTTTTCCTGTAGTCCACAATCATCTCCTTTGTCTTGGTCACGTTGAGGGAGAGGTAGTTATCCTGGCACCACATGGCCAGGTCTCTGACCTCCTCCCTATAGGCTGTCTCATCGTTGTCGTTGATCAGGCCTACCACTGTTGTGTCGTCGGCAAACTTAATGATGGTGTTGGAGTCGTGCCTGGCCATGCAGTCATGGGTGAACATGGAGTACAGGAGTGGACTGAGCACGCACCCCTGAGGGGCCCCCGTGTTGAGGATCAGTGTGGCAGATGTGTTGTTACCTACCCTTACCACCTGGGGGCGGCCCGTCAGGAAGTCCAGGATCCATTTGCAGAGGTGTTTAGTCCCAGGATCCTTAGCTTAGTGATGAGCTTTGAGGGCACTATGGTGTTGAATACTGAGCTGTAGTCAATGAATAGCATTCTCACGTAGGTGTTCCTCTTGTCCAGGTGGGAAAGGGCAGTGTGGAGTGCAATAGAGATTGCATCATCTGTGGATCTGTTGGGGCGGTATGCAAATTGGAGTGGGTCTAGGGTTTCTGGGATAATGGTGTTGATGTGAGCCATGACCAGCCTTTCAAAGCACTTCATGGCTACAGACGTCAGTGCTACGGGTCGGTAGTCATTTAGGCAGGTTATCTTAGAGTCCTTGGGCACGGGGACTATGGTGGTCTGCTTGAAACATGTTGGTATTACAGACTCAGTCAGGGACATGTTGAAAATGTCATTGAAGACACTTGCCAGTTGGTCAGCACATGCTCGGAGTACACGTCCTGGTAATCCGTCTGGCCCTGCGGCCTTGTGAATGTTGACCTGCTTAAAAGTCTTACTCACATCGGCTACGGAGAGCGTGATCACATAGTCATCCGGAACAGCTGGTGCTCTCATGCATGCTTCAGTGTTGCTTGCCTCGAAGCGAGCATAGAAGTGGTTTAGCTCGTCTGGAAGTCTTGTGTCACTGGGCAGCTCGCGGCTGTGCTTCCCTTTGTAGTCTGTAATAGTTTTCAAGCCCTGCCACATCCGACGAGCGTCAGAGCCGGTGTAGTACGATTCAATCTTAGTCCTGTATTGACTCTGTTTGATGGTTCGTCGGAAGGCATAGCGGGATTTCTTATAAGCGTCCGGGTTAGAGTCCCGCTCCTTGAAAGCAGCAGCTCTACCTCATCATCATACAACAGGCTGATCAAGGCAGTGTCATCAAATAAAATAAAATAAAATAAAATAAAATTTTATCAGCGAACTTAACGAGGTGTCTGTCAGGATGGGAACTAGTACAACTATTAGTGTACAAGATGTACAGGAGTGGCGACAAAACACATCCTTCAGGAGAGCCAAAAAACATATCAAGATTCGCCGAAATAGTCGCAACCCCTATTACTAGCCTGTTCAACCTCTCTTCGTAACGTCTGAGATCCCCAGAGATTGGAAAGCTGCCGCGGTCATCCCCCTCTTCAAAGGGGGTGACACTCTAGATCCAAACTGTTACATACCTATATCCATCCTGCCCTGCCTTTCAAAAGTTTTTGAAAGCCAAGTTAACAAACAGATCACCGACCATTTCGAATCCCACCGTACCTTCTAAGCTATGCAATCCGGTTTCCGAGCTGGGCATGGGTGCACCTCAGCCACGCTCAAGGTCCTAAACGATATTATAACCGCGATCGATAATAGACAGTACTGTGCAGCCGTCTTCATCGACCTGGCCAAGGCTTTCGACTCTGTCAACTACCACATTCTTATTGGCAGACTAAATAGCCTTGGTTTCTCAAATGACTGCCTCGCCTGGTTCACCAACTACTTCTCAGATAGAGTTCAATGTGTCAAATCGGAGGGCCTGTTGTCTGGACCTATGGCAGTCTCCATGGGGGTGCCACAGGGTTCAATTCTTGGGCCGACTCTTTTCTCTGTGTATATCAATGATGCCGCTCTTGCTGCTGGTGACTCTCAGATCCACCTCTACGCAGACAACACCATTTTGTATACATCTGGCCCTTCATTGGACACTGTGTTAACAAACCTCCAAACGAGCTTCAATGCCATACAACACTCCTTCAGTAGCCTCCAACTGCTCTTAAACACTAGTAAAACTAAATGCATGCTCTTCAATCGAACGCTGCTGGCACCCGCCTACCCGACTAGAATCACTACTCTCGACGGGTCTGACCTAGAGTATGTGGACAACTACAAATACCTAGGTGTCTGGTTAGACTGTAAACTCTTCTTCCAGAGTCACATTAAGCATCTCCAATCCAAAGTTAAATCTAGAATCGGCTTCCTATTTCGCAACAAAGCCTCCTTCACTCATGCTGCCAAACATGCCCTCGTAAAACTGGCTATCCTACCGATCCTTGACTTCGGTGATGTCATTTACAAAATAGCCTCCAACACTCTACTCAGCAAATTGGATGTAGTCTATCACAGTGCCATCCGTTTTGTCACCAAAGTCCCATATACTACCCACCACTGTGACCTTTACGCTCTTGTTGGCTGGTCCTCACTACATATTCGTCGCCAAACCCACTGGCTCCAGGCCATCTATAAATCACTGCTAGGCAAATCCCCGCCTTATCTTAGCTCATTGGTCACCATAGCAACACCCACCCGTAGTATGCGCTCCAGCAGGTATATATCACTGGTCATCCCCAAAGCCAACACCTCCTTTGGCCGCCATTCCTTCCAGTTCTCTGCTGCCAATGACTGGAACGAATTGCAAAAATCTCTGAAGCTGTAGACTCTTGATCTCCCTCACTAACTTTAAGCATCAGTTGTCAGAGCACCTTACCGATCACTGCACCTGTACACAGCCCATCTGAAATTAGCCCACCCAACTACCTCATATTGTTATTTATTTTGCTAATTTGCACCCCAGTATCTCTATTTGCACATTTTTGTTGTTTTGTCATTTTAGCAGACGCTCTTATCCAGAGCGACTTACAGGAGCAATTAGGGTTAAGTGCCTTGCTCAAGGGCACATCGACAGATTTTTCACCTAGTCGGCTCGGGGATTAGAACCAGCGACCTTTCGGTTACTGGCACTATGCTCTTAACCACTAAGCTACCTGCCGCCCACATAATCTCTTACACATCTATCATTCCAGTGTTAATACTAATTGTAATTTATTTTGCACTATGGCCTATTTATTGCCTTACCTCCATAACTTGCTACATTTGCACACACTGTATATATATTTTCTGGTGTATTTTTGACATTATGTTTTGTTTTACCCCATATGTAACTCTATGTTGTTGTTTTTATCGCACTGCTTTGCTTTATCTTGGCCAGGTCGCAGTTGTAAATGAGAACTTGTTCTCAACTGGCTTGGTCAAATAAAGGTGAAAGTATGTAGAACTACAGTGAGGGAAAAAGGTATTTGATCCCCTGCTGATTTTGTACGTTTGCCCACTGACAAAGAAATGATCAGTCTATAATTTTAATGGTAGGTTTATTTGAACAGTGAGAGACAGAATAACAACAAAAAAATCCAGAAAAACACATGTAAAAAATGTTATAAATTGATTTGCATTTTAATTAGGGAAATAAGTATTTGACCCACTCTCAATCAGAAAGATTTCTGGCTTCCAGGTGTCTTTTATACAGGTAACAAGCTGAGATTAGGAGCACACTCTTAAAGGGAGGAAGAAACACAAAAGAACTGTCAATCTCCCTTGGCCTGGGGCTCCATGCAAGATCTCACCTCGTGGAGTTGCAATGATCATGAGAACGGTGAGGAATCAGCCCAGAACTACACGGGAGGATCTTGTCAATGATCTCAAGGCAGCTGGGAAATAGTCACCAAGAAAACATTTGGTAACACACTACGCCGTGAAGGACTGAAATCCTGCAGCGCCCGCAAGGTCCCCCTGCTCAAGAAAGCACATATACAGGCCCGTCTGAAGTTTGCCAATGAACATCTGAATGATTCAGAGGAGAACTGGGTGAAAGTGTTGTGGTCAGATGGAACCAAAATCGACGTCTTTGGCATCAACTCAACTCGCATTGTTTGGAGGAGGAGGAATGATACCTATGTCCCCAAGAACACCATCCCCACCATCAAACATGGAGGTGGAAACATTATGCTTTGGGGGTGTTTTTCTGCTAAGGGGACAGGACAACTTCACTGCATCAAAGGGACGATGGACGGGGCCATGTACCGTCAAATCTTGGGTGAGAACCTCCTTCCCTCAGCCAGGGCATTGAAAATGGGTCGTGGATGGGTATTCCAGCATGACAATGACCCAAAACACACGGCCAAGGCAACAAAGGAGTGGCTCAAGAAGAAGAACATTAAGGTCCTGGAGTAGCCTAGCCAGTCTGCAGACCTTAATCCCATAGAAAATCTGTGGAGGGAGCTGAAGGTTCGAGTTGCCAAACGTCAGGCTCGAAACCTTAATGACTTGGAGAAGATCTGCAAAGAGGAGTGGGACAAAATCCCTCCTGAGATGTGTGCAAACCTGGTGGCCAACTACAAGAAACGTCTGACCTCTGTGATTGCCAACAAGGGTTTTGCCACCAAGTACTAAGTCATGTTTTGCATAGGGGTCAAATACTTATTTCCCTCATTAAAATGCAAATCAATTTATAACATTTTTGACATGAGTTTTTCTGGATTTTTGTTTTGTTATTCTGTCTCTCACTGTTCAAATAAACCTACCATTAAAATTATAGACTGCTCATGTCTTTGTCAGTGGGCAAACATACAAAATCAGCAGGGTATCAAATACTTTTTTCCCTCACTGTATGTGTGAAAACGACGCTCTGTCACTGAGTTTGCGTGACGTTTGTAGGGCCCTTAAGATACAGCTGTAGGGGGATTAAAGCTTTGAATTATACCCAAGAGGTACAGACAGACACCCATTGTGATGCAGTAAAATCTGTCAAGTGTGGCTCATTAGCAGTTACAGGAAGGGATTTGGTCAGTACAGCAGTCAGTCAGTCGCTTCAGTCTGAATGATGGGGGGGCTCTCTGACTCCCTCTGCGAATGACCACCTTCCACATGTTCCATTTCCTTTGCAGTAGTCTCATCTCCTTCATTTTCATGTCCCTCCCTCACACCCTGTGTGTGTGTGTGTGTGTGTGTGTGTGTGTGTGTGTGTGTGTGTGTGTCTGTGTGTGTGGGTGGGTGTGTGTGTGTGTGTGTGTGTGTATGTGTGTGCGGGTGTGTGTGTGTGTGTGTGTGCATGTGCATGTGCATGTGGTGTGTGTGTGTGTGTGTGTGTGTGTGTGTGTGTGTGTGTGTGTGTGTGTGCGTGTGTGTGTGTGTGTGTGTGTGTGTGTGTGTGTGTGTGTGTGTGTGTGTGTGTGTGTGTGTGTGTGTGTGTGTGTGTGCGTGTGTGTGTGTGTGTGTGTGTGTTTGTGTTTGTGCATGTGGGTGTGGGTATGTGGGTGGGTGGGTGTGTGCACGTGCGTGTGTATGTGAGCACATGCATATGTGAGTTTATAGTCATTCCACTGTGGTCTTTTCCACACTCAGCAGTTTCCCTCTCCTAACAGTTGGACTGGAAATAAAGATAAAGATGGATTCTGGTATCTAGATGGAATCTTCCTGTTGAAGTTGATAGTGTCCAGGATGTGTGTGTGCAGAGGCGTCATGCCCATAGGGGGCACTGGGGCACATGCCCCCTCAGATTTGTCCTGTTTATTCTGTAATACTACTAGCCACTTAGCAATTGTATGAAGTTGGCTTTAGCTAGTCCAGATAGGTTCCCAATCGCCCAACCTCATAATTAGCTACCAAGAAGCCATTTTAGGCTATCAATCAAGTCAGAGTAGCTACCCACTTGGCACACACTGGTTGAATCAACATTGGTTCCACGTCATTTCAATGAAATGACGTTGAACCAACGTGGAATAGACTTTGAATTGATGTCTGTTCAGTGGGTAGCTTGTCTAACTACTGTAGCTTAGCTGGCATGCCTGCTGGTAAGGTTGGTAGACTTTAGAAAATCAAGCAATAACTAAATGTACTGAACAAGACTCACATTCCTTTCAATCTTTTACCCAGATCTTAGCAGAGCTGTAGAGAAGCATATTTAGTTTCTTTAAAAAAGAACCACCAGTCAGGAGGGTACAGACAGCTCAAGAGATATGCTTAGATATGCAGAAAAATAGACATACAGTGGGGAAAAAAAGTATTTAGTCAGCCACCAATTGTGCAAGTTCTCCCACTTAAAAAGATGAGAGAGGCCTGTAATTTTCATCATAGGTACACGTCAACTATGACAGACAAAATGAGAGGAAAAAAAATCCAGAAAATCACATTGTAGGATTTTTAATGAATTTATTTGCAAATTATGGTGGAAAATAAGTATTTGGTCAATAACAAAAGTTTCTCAATACTTTGTTATATACCCTTTGTTGGCAATAACACAGGTCAAACATTTTCTGTAAGTCTTCACAAGGTTTTCACACACTGTTGCTGGTATTTTGGCCCATTCTTCCATGCAGATCTCCTCTAGAGCAGTGATGTTTTGGGGCTGTCGCTGGGCAACACAGACTTTCAACTCCCTCCAAAGATTTTCTATGGGGTTGAGATCTGGAGACTGGCTAGGCCACTCCAGGACCTTGAAATGCTTCTTATGAAGCCACTCCTTCGTTGCCCGGGCGGTGTGTTTGGGATCATTGTCATGCTGAAAGACCCAGCCACGATTCATCTTCAATGCCCTTGCTGATGAAGGAGGTTTTCACTCAAAATCTCACGATACATGGCCCCATTCATTCTTTCCTTTACACGGATCAGTCGTCCTGGTCCCTTTGCAGAAAAACAGCCCCAAAGCATGATGTTTCCACCCCCATGCTTCACAGTAGGTATGGTGTTCTTTGGATGCAACTCAGCATTCTTTGTCCTCCAAACACGACGAGTTGAGTTTTTACCAAAAAGTTCTATTTTGGTTTCATCTGACCATATGACATTCTCCCAATCCTCTTCTGGATCATCCAAATGCACTCTAGCAAACTTCAGACGGGCCTGGACATGTACTGGCTTAAGCAGGGGGACACGTCTGGTACTGCAGGATTTGAGTCCCTGGCGGCGTAGTGTGTTACTGATGGTAGGCTTTGTTACTTTGGTCCCAGCTCTCTGCAGGTCATTCACTAGGTCCCCCCGTGTGGTTCTGGGATTTTTGCTCACCGTTCTTGTGATCATTTTGACCCCACGGGGTGAGATCTTGCGTGGAGCCCCAGATCGAGGGAGATTATCAGTGGTCTTGTATGTCTTCCATTTCCAAATAATTGCTCCCACAGTTGATTTCTTCAAACCAAGCTGCTTACCTATTGCAGATTCAGTCTTCCCAGCCTGGTGCAGGTCTACAATTTTGTTTCTGGTGTCCTTTGACAGCTCTTTGGTCTTGGCCATAGTGGAGTTTGGAGTGTGACTGTTTGAGGTTGTGGACAGGTGTCTTTTATACTGATAACAAGTTCAAACAGGTGCCATTAATACAGGTAACGAGTGGAGGACAGAGGAGCCTCTTAAAGAAGAAGTTACAGGTCTGTGAGAGCCAGAAATCTTGCTTGTTTGTAGGTGACCAAATACTTATTTTCCACCATAATTTGCAAATAAATTCATTGAAAATCCTACAATGTGATTTTCTGGATTTGTTTTCTCAATTTGTCTGTCATAGTTGACGTATACCTATGATGAAAATTACAGGCCTCTCTCATCTTTTTAAGTGGGAGAACTTGCACAATTGGTGGCTGACTAAATATTTTTTTTTCCCCACTGTATTTTATTCATAGAATTAAGCATGATGATTATGGCTCTAGATTGCAGGAAATAGGTTTTTCAAGTTTTTGTAAATGCCAAATTCTCCAATTTATGGATGGGGGGTAGCTAGCACCCCCGAGCCATCCTCACATACTTTGTGCCCCCTCAGATTTTTGAGGTGCATGACGCCCCTGTGTGTGTTCTAAGAGGAGCACTGATGTGTCTGTTTCCTAGTCTGAGCGTGTTCTCCTCCAGTGGGCCAGAGGCTGTCTGAGTGATAAACACCCCCCTTGTGAGGACACCAGCTCATCACATCATTACCCAACATCAATCTCTCTCTGGCACCCAAAGCACAAAGTTACCACCAGTACAGTTCCTCAAGTCCATGGGGGAGTCCAATTTGCCATACCTCTCATCCCTCCTCCCTCCCTGAAAGTTGACGTTTATTGGGATGAGTCTTGTCCAGGAGGCAGAACTGAGTGATTTCCGCTAGATGGGCCAGCTGCAAACTCAAAATTGGCTATATTGTACAAATTCATGAAAACAAACATTTGCTTCATTTAAGGTTAGGGTTAGGCATTAGGATTAGC
Organism: Coregonus lavaretus; assembly: GCF_964263955.1. NCBI lineage: Eukaryota > Metazoa > Chordata > Actinopteri > Salmoniformes > Salmonidae > Coregonus > Coregonus lavaretus. The sequence continues at coordinate 31,263,202 of NC_140011.1, forward strand.
AGCGTGGTTAGGGTTAAGGTTAGGGTTAGGTTTAAAATCAGATTTGATGACTTTGTGGCTGTGCCAGGTAGTGACCACTCTGCAGAGCTGCGTCCAGAACAAGATTCATGACAAAAAACGCTAACCTGCTCCGTCCCTCCTCTTCCTCCTTTAAGGCGGCTGCATGCTTCCCAACCGAAACAGTTCGGTACAGTTCGTGCATATGTTATGACTACATTTTGTGATGTTTTTGTCCGTTTTGGAGTTTGGTTAGGGTTTGTCGGCTGTTCGGGCAGACAAAAAAAATGCTCAAGTCTATGCCCCTTCGTCCGTGATTGGTCAACTGAAGGGTTGACACAAGTTTCTTCTTCTTGTCGATTCAGCCCGAAATTCAGTGTGGATTCAACATGGCGAACGACAACTTCAAGCATCGATTGACTGAGGAGGTACAGAAGTACCTTCTCCACTACGATTCTAGTCATGCATTATATAAAGACCAGCAATTCATTGAGGGAGATTGCGAAGACGCTGGGGTCCGATCCAACCACTTGTTTGAAAAATCGGGGTAGGGTTCGCGACAAGTTTGACAATGCAAAGAAAATAAACAAGGGCCACAGTGGAGATGCCGGTGGAAAGGCTACTCCAGAAATGTTGCTGCTGGCTTGTTCGGCACGTGGAGCATGTTGTTGTATTTTCTATTGTAGCCGACGAAAAGAGTAGCCATGTTTTGCTAACAATAGCTACCCAGCTAGAGCTAGCTACTTGGCTGGCTAGTGGCTAGCTAGCCTAGCAGCATACTCATGAAGGGAAAGCAAGCCAACCAACTAAACTAAAGATCTTTACAACTTTTGATCCACCGTCATTTTGTCATAGAAAGAAAATCATAAGCTTCCCACATTGGTAACACCAAAGTCCAGGGTCCAGCTAGTCAAAATGTTGCCAACGTTTGAGCAGAGTTGAGTAGCTAGGCCAGGCCTCCTCAACTCTGCTCAAACGTTTGCAGCATTATATAGTCTACTGTAGTCTCGGTTAATGATATTTGATGTTCATTAATGTTTTGGATATGTGTACTAAATAGCCCTCTACTTTTTATTTTCAAGGCACAAACATCAGTGGATGGAGACAGCACCTGGTTTTGTTCTCTGCGCCCCAGTATTGCCTTTTCACCGGCCCCAAGCACTACCTCTGCCCCCAGTACTGACTGGTGATCGGCCCCCAGCCCATATCCGGCACTGAGTTACAGTGCAGAATTAGAAACAATCTCCATGCAGGACCTGGGAAGCTCAATCCTTGGCCCACCTCCAAGACCTACTCCACTGGCTTGCTCCTCAGCGATGCCACAGAGCAGCAGCAGTAGTAGCAGGGGTGTGAGAAGGGAGAAAAGTGCTGCAGACTCAGTCCTTGACATATCACTCACAAAGGCATTGCAAATGATTGAAGATATACAGTGCATTCGGAAAGTATTCAGACTCCTTGACTTTTTACACATTTTGTACAAGCAAAAAAGGGGGGGGGGGGCGAGATAATAGAAAATACAAAAATAAATCAAAACAACCATCCCACTCCTTCAGTCACATTCAAATCACATCCCTACACAGACTCAGGTGCCTGTGAGGATGGAGCATTCATTGACAGGATTCCTTGTAATGCCTCTGCAGAATGATGCCTATTTTCTCCAATTTCCTCTCCGTTTGCACTGTCAGTTGATAACCAAAGTAATAAACTCTACAAAGTCCACCTTCACCTTAACATGCAACATATCAGGATCCCTCTGTTGACAAGGAACATCATCTTGTGCCTCTACTCCTACTACCATTACTTCTTAAACTTCACGCCTTTCTTCCAGTCTTCTCAACGCCTCTGGATAGGAGACATTCTGGACAGTCCTTATTTTTGCCACCTCCGTCTCCTTCACTCTGACAGGACACTTCAGAAATCCGGGTGCATGTAATACTCCTCCCGTCTACATACACTTGACACATTTCGTAAATCATTTACATTTCTCCCACTGCATGGGTTTGGGCATGAAGGCTCTCACAGGGAATCTCATATAACCCAAATACACGTGAGAAGGGAGAGACTCTTCATAAAAAAACAATAGAATGGATTGAGTGGGCTTCCGCACTCCATCTACCATGCGGGTCAGTCGTTGTGCACCAACCACTTGATCCAATTCTTCACGTATATCCTTTGCATTTACTTCTTGCGCCACCCCAGAGATAACACCCTTGATAGGCGCCCTCCCTCGAAGATCGACACATTCCAATCTGACATCTTCTTGAGGGGCAGAGCACGCTCCTTCTGTTCCATAGAAACACAAAAATACAAAATAAGCCCACTTCTTGTTATTCTCATCGACGCCACCTAATTTAATTTAGACTTCAAACGGGTCTCCCAGGTAACGCGCGTCTTCCTTGTTTGGGTGTGTTGTCACTTCCTTCTTTGGCCGTAGATAGCTATTACCAGCTCATCGCCCTGTACTATCCTGGGATAATATTGCCTTACAGTCTTCTCTTCTGAAAACCTCCTCCCCTGTCTCTTTTTCCTATTCTTTCTCTCATCTTCCCTCTTTCCTCCTCTCTCTTCCATTTGTTTCACTTGCCATGCCTCACCCTCCTCCTTTACATCTCTCTCTCTCTGCTCTCACAATCTTCTCAAAAATTCTCTGGTTCTCTTAACTTTCTCCACTTTCCATATTTTTCTCTCTCTGTCTCTCTCACCACACATACAAAGACTCTAGTAGCAAGACGGGGTAACTTCAAAGCTTATTCTTTCTGACAACTTTTGATATGATGTACTTTAAAATGTGAAGTGTGTGACGTCTAAACAATGATGCGTCTGGTGTCTTTTGCTCTAGTCTACTCTTGTTTATTTAGGGACAGATCGAAATTTACTGGGGGAGGGGTGGTCCAAAAAAGGGGAGGGTTGTCAAAATTTTCTGTGGGCTTTTGGGAGGGTTGTGTGGTTTTTTATTTGGCACAGGGGAGGTAGTGCATTTTTTCCCTGGTTTACATTTGCTCTTCTGCACGTATTTTCCCTATAAACAATGCCTTGACTTACTTTTGATATTACCCTAATTGTTACGGATACAGGTATCCTGTATGTGTTTTTGTGTTTTTCCTCTCCTTCTGCCCTAATCACAGGTGTCCTTTGTGTTCCTGATTGGAGGTCGTTGGTGTGTCCCACCTGTCAGTCATCAGTTAATCTGCTGATTGCTGAGGTGGACCAATCAGTGGACATTTCTCCTGATTGCACCACCTGTTTCTGTTTTCTTACCCAATCATATCACACATCCCCTTGTTTTAAAAGCTAGTTAGTTGTGTTTTCTGACACTCTTTTTGTTTGTGAGTATGTATATGGTGGTGTCTTGTTTTTGTGTACTCACTCGTTAACTGTTTAGTCCTTATGGTACCTATATTGTTTGTTTGTGCCTGGGAATTTAGCAAGTCGCCCTTGGGCATACACTACTCGTAGGAAAACCTTGTCTAAACACACTAGTTAGACCTGAGCGGACCACCCACTGTATTTTTGTATGGTTAGCAGTAAGCTCAGTAGTTATTGAGGCAGGCAAGATCAGTTTATGGGTTTTTGACTTTATTGTTTCATTCCTTGGGTCCAGCCCCGCCCCTTTTCCCCAAACCTTTAACGTGTGTTTTATAATAAACATTTATTGTTTGACGGCAGTTTATGGTTGTCGGTGTATTTTGTTCTAACTGTTCCTTGGCAATATTCTGATTCGCATGAGTTATGTTACGGGCCTCTTTTCCATCCACCCTAGACTTTTAAAGCCACAGGGTTCATAACACTAAAGTTTACAAACGTTTGTGAAGGTTTGGTAGGGTGTGGCTATTATTAAGGTTTAGCTACTGCTGGCCTATGATATATAGGCAGAGCGCCCCGGCGCTCCATCTGACTCTGACAGTTGAACTTCAGGAAGACTGTTTCAAGCCTACCAGAGTTACTCCTATAATATAACAATATAATGCTTATCTTTATACAAAATATTCTGATAGAAAATGTACGCATTAGCCTCCTTCTGTACGTCTATATCTGTAAAGCAGACGCAGTAGCCATTTGACATAAAGAAATGCATGTCAGTGTTGTAGCATGAATCTATCTATCTCTCTCTATCTCTCTCTGGGGTTAGGTCTAAGCTTATCTTCCTTTATATAGGCTATATATATATATATATATATATATAGAACCAGTCAAAAGTTTGGACACACCTACTCATTCCAGGGTTTTTCTTTATTTTTACTATTTTCTACATTGTAGAATAATAGTGAAGACATCAAAACTATGAAATAACACATATGGAATCATGTAGTAACCAAAAAAGTGTTAAACAAATCAAAATATATTGTCTTCAGGCTCTGATCAGTCCCTACACCCAAACGAGGGCATTGCGTTCATCCACCTCTGGCCTGCTGGCTCCCCTACCTCTGCTGAAACACAGTTCCTGCTCAGCCCAGTCAAAACTGTTCACTGCTCTGGCACCCCAATGGTGGAACAAGCTCCCTCACGACGCCAGGACAGCGGAGTCACTCACCACCTTCCGGAGACATTTGAAACCCCACCTCTTTAAGGAACACCTGGGATAGGATAAAGTAATCCTCCTCCATACTTTACGGTGGGAAATACACATGCGGAGATCATCCATTCACCCATACCACGTCTCACAAAGACACGGCGGTTGGAACCAACAATCTCCAATTTGGACACCAGACCAAAGGCACATTTCCACCGGTCTAATGTCCATTGCTCGTGTTTTTTTGGACCAAACAGGTCTCTTCTTATTATTGGTGTCCTTTAGTAGTGGTTTCTTTGCAGCAATTCGACCATGAAGGCCTGATTCACACAGTCCCCTCTGAACAGTTGATGTTGAGATATGTCTGTGACTTGAACTGCAGCAGAGGTAAATCTGAGGTCGCAGTTCCGGAGCGATCCACTAGATGTCCTCCTCCGACAACCTTTGGCACCTCCTCATTCACAGTCTGGACTAATCATGATCCACCTGTGTCTACCTGTTCACCTGTGTATTTATGCCCTCACTTCCCTGTGTTCCCTTGTTCAGTTTTCTCTGCTAGTTTCCCTATGCCAAGCAGTACTAATCAGTGTCTGATCACGAGACAAATGTACAGTGGCTTGCGAAAGTATTCCCCCCCCCTTGGCATTTTTTCCTATTTTGTTGCCTTACAACCTGGAATTTAAATGGATCTTTTGAAGGGGTTGCATCACTTTGAAGATGCAAAATATTTTTTTTCGTGAAACAAACAACAAATAAGACCAAAAAAAAGAGAAAACTTGAGTGTACATAACTATTCACGCCCCCCAAAGTCAATACTTTGTAGAGCCACCTTTTGCAGCAATTACCGCTGCCAGTCTCTTGGGTATGTCTCTATAAGCTTGCACACCTCTCATCTTGGGGTGATGAGAGGTGTTGGGTTTACGCCAGACATAGCGTTTTCCTTGATGAATAAAAAACTCAATTTTAGTCTCATCTGACCAGAGTACCTTCTTCCATATGTTTGAGGAGTCTCCAACATGCCTTTTGGCGAACACCAAACGTGTTTGCTTACTTTTTTCTTTAAGCAATGGCTTTTTTCTGGCCACTCTTCCGTAAAGCCCAGCTCTGTGGAGTGTACGGCTTAAAGTGGTCCTATGGACAGATACTCCAATCTCCACTGTGGAGCTTTGCAGCTCCTTCAGGGTTATCTTTGGTCTCTTTGTTGCCTCTGATTAATGCCTTCCTTGCCTGGTCCGTGAGTTTTGGTGGGCGGCCCTCTCTTGGCAGGTTTGTTGTGTTGCCATATTCTTTCCATTTTTTTATAATGGATTTAACGGTGCTCCGTGGTATGTTCAAAGTTTCAGATATTTTTTTATAACCCAACCCTGATCTGTACTTCTCCACAACTTTGTCCCTGACCTGTTTGGAGAGCTCCTTGGTCTTGCTTGGTGGTGCACCTTAATTAGTGGTGTTGCAGACTCTGGGGCCTTTCAGAACAGGTGTACTGTATATATACTGAGATCATGTGACACTTAGATTGCACACAGGTGGACTTTATTTAACTAATTATGTGACTTCTGAAGGTAATTTGTTGCACTATATCTTATTTAGGGGCGTCATAGCAAAGGGGGTGAATACATATGCACGCACCACTTTTCCGTTATTTATTTTCAAGTTAATTTTATTCAGTTCACTTCACCAAATTGACTATTTGGTGTATGTCCATTACCTGAAATCCAAATAAAAATCCATTTAAATTACAGGTTGTAATGCAACAAAATAGGAAAAATTCCAAGGGGGATGAATACTTTTTCAAGGCACTGTATATACATATATATATATTTTGGTGTTGAAAAATCAAACCATGATATTGAATTGCCCGAAGTCGGTATGCTTTGTTTATTGGTTGTGTGGTGAATTGTTACAGAAACCTGTTGTTGGAAAATTTGTTAAATATATTTTATATAATTATGGCATCAAAATGTTGAAAATTGTATTGCCCACTAGCTGATCATCTTCGTCAGCCTGCTCTGATTGTAGTGTAATGAAACAGGCAGGGAGAGTGAGCTCATCTCTGGTGGTTGGCGAACCCCCAACCTTCTGGCCCGTAGCCCTGCGTGGCATTGACTGTGCCACAAAAACATGCTGAAGTGACAAAGTCGATATCCACGTTTATAAACACAGGGTCACTACAGCTATTGTTATTTGTGGTCGTAAACATTATTTTTAGTTTATTCTATGAGGGGGTAGGCTATTCCATTTATTTTACTGTACAAGGGGAGAGTCATGTGAAAATATATTTTACTTTGGGGAGGGGGGTGCATTCTTTTTAATGACACCTTGAGTTGGACCAGCTCCTCCCCCACAGTACATTTTGATCTGTCCCTTATATAAACAAACAATTAATCTCCCTCTCTCTCTCTCTCTCGCTCTCTCTCTCTCTCTTGCTCTCTCTCACTCCCTCTCTCTATCTCTCTCTCTCCCTCCCTCCCTCCCTCCCTCCCTCCCTCCCTCCCTCCCTCCCTCCCTCCCTCTTCTCTTCTCTTCTCTTCTCTTCTCTTCTCTTCTCTTCTCTTCTCTTCTCTTCTCTTCTCTTCTCTTCTCTTCTCTTCTCTTCTCTTCTCTTCTCTTCTCTTCTCTTCTCTTCTCTTCTCTTTCACTCTCTCTCTCTATATCTAGACAAGATTGATGATGAGTTGGAGATGACCATGGTGTGTCACAGGCCTGAGGGTCTGGAGCAGTTGGAGGCCCAGACCAACTTCACCAAGAGAGAGCTACAGATCCTCTACCGCGGCTTCAAGAACGTACTCACAGCCTCCTCCCTCCTCCTCCCTTCCACTGCCTGTCTATCTTCATCTTATTTTCCTCTCTCTTTCTTTACTCTGCTATCTCTCTCCCTGCCACTCTTATGTATACTCCTGCTTATGTTGATTCACATCTTTACAGGTGTTTGTCAAAGCTCTGTTCTCTTTCATCTCTGACTTAGATATGTAAATGCGTTTAGCTTTGTGCCTTCATCACTTCATATGGTGCTAATCAGATTGTACGGCCTGCAGCTAGAACAACTAAACCTGTCATACACCATAACAACAATTACATGCTGCATTACCCATATAAACCAAACATGGAGAAAATTATTATATATATAATTTTTACATTTTAGCAGATGCTCTTATCCAGAGCGACTTACAGGAGCAATTAGGGTTAATCCCCCACCTAGTCGGCTCAGGGATTAGAACCAGAGACCTTTCGGTTACTGGCACAACGCTCTTAACCACTAAGCTACCTGCCACCCAATATATATAAACATATATTCTCTACATACACACATGCTCAAATACCCACCCACACATTCACATACACCCATATAGAAGTTATATGGAAATTGCTAGTTAATTGCCAGTTAATTAGCTGTCAGATTTGATTGACGTTAATTCTCTGTAACCGTGGGTGGTGCCATTCGAGTGTAAATTATTGGTTGATCTGGCTGTTACCCAGAAGAAGCTGCATAACTTTTCCTTGAAATAGTGTTTTCACATGGTTTCAACAGGAGTGTCCGAGTGGAGTGGTGAATGAAGAAACATTTAAACACATCTATGCCCAGTTCTTTCCCCATGGAGGTACAGTACAGCCAGATACTTCTCATTTAGACACATAACATGCCCTTTCTTACTTGTTTGGGACTCATTTACAAGCACTGCTATGGGATCATAAAATCTCATGTCTTTATCTGGTTGTTTTGCAGATGCCAGCACTTACGCTCATTATCTCTTCAATGCGTTTGACACAACAAACAATGGATCCATTAAGTTTGAGGTACAAACCATACACCATCACTATCACTCAGTGGACAGTTTAAATCAGGGGAGGCAACTAGATTCAGCCGTGGGAAGATTTTTGTTGGAGCGGATGGTCGGGAGTCCAGAACATAATGATAATAATTTGTACACTGTAAATTGACCACAACTAAGCCCAAAAAGAGATTGTATTTGAAAATAACAATAATTCCATACCCTGATTACATTGAGATACTATCACCTTTGAATATATATATATATATTTTTTGTGGGAATACTTGGGAACAGATTTCCTAAATTAAACTCTTTTTTTTCCTGAATTCCTGGTGATTTTAGTCCCCCCCCCCCCCCCAAAAAAAATAAACACATGTTTTTTTATTCTTTACTAAAAACTTTGGGGTGCCATAAGAAACCTGTTGCCGACCACTGCTTTAAATGAAGGAATATGAAGAATTATGTATATCTTATTTATACTAGTGTTATCACTCAGTCCTCACTAAGTATTTTCTCTTTATTCTCACTCATGTGGTGACTCTCTCAGGAGTTTGTAATGGGACTGTCTACACTGCTGCGGGGCACTATGAGAGAGAAGCTGGAGTGGACTTTTCATCTTTACGACATCAACAACGATGGCTACATTAACAGAGAGGTCTCTGTGTTTTTTTTTTACATGTCAGTTATACACTGCTCAAACAAATAAAGGGAACACTTAAACAACACAATGTAACTCCAAGTCAATCACACTTCTGTGAAATCAAACTGTCCACTTAGTAAGCAACACTGGTTGACAATAAATATCACATGCTGTTGTGCAAATGGAATAGACAACAGGTGGAAATTATAGGCAATTAGCAAGACACCCCCAATAAAGGACTGGTTTTGCAGCTGGTGACCACAGACCACCTCTCAGTTCCTATGCTTGGTGGTTGATGTTTTGGTCACTTTTGAATGCTGGCGGTGCTTTCACTCTAGTGGTAGCATGAGACGGAGTCTACAACCCACACAAGTGGCTCAGGTAGTGCAGCTCATCCAGGATGGCACATCAATGCGAGCTGTGGCAAGAAGGTTTGCTGTGTCTGTCAGCGTAGTGTCCAGAGCATGGAGGCGCTACCAGGAGACAGGCCAGTACATCAGGAGACGTGGAGGAGGCCGTAGGAGGGCAACAACCCAGCAGCAGGACTGCTACCTCCGCCTTTGTGCAAGGAGGAGCAGAAGGAGCACTGCCAGAGCCCTGCAAAATGACCTCCAGCAGGCCACAAATGTGCATGTGTCTGCTCAAATGGTCAGAAACAGACTCCATGAGGGTGGTATGAGGGCCCGACGTCCACCACAGGTGGGGGTTGTGCTTACAGCCCAACACCGTGCAGGACGTTTGGCATTTGCCAGAGAACACCAAGATTGGCAAATTCGCCACTGGCGCCCTGTGCTCTTCACAGATGAAAGCAGGTTCACACTGAGCACATGTGACAGACGTGACAGAGTCTGGAGACACCGTGGAGAACGTTCTTCTGCCTGCAACATCCTCCAGCATGACCGGTTTGGCGGTGGGTCAGTCATGGTGTGGGGTGGCATTTATTTGGGGGGCCGCACAGCCCTCCATGTGCTCGCCAGAGGTAGCCTGACTGCCATTAGGTACCGAGATGAGAACCTCAGACCCCTTGTGAGACCATATGCTGGTGCGGTTGGCCCTGGGTTCCTCCTAATGCAAGACAATGCTAGACCTCATGTGGCTGGAGTGTGTCAGCAGTTCCTGCAAGTGGAAGGCATTGATGCACATCTGGGACATCATGTCTCGCTCCATCCACCAACGCCAAGTTGTGATTTTCTGGATTTTATTTTCTCATTTTGTCTGTCATAGTTGACGTGTACCTATGATGAAAATTACAGGCCTCTCTCATCTTTTTAAGTGGGAGAACTTGCACAATTGGTGGCTGACTAAATACTTTTTTCCCCCACTGTATATTGAAAGATTCACGTATTGAAAGATTCACATATGATGCAATCTTGTATTAATACAGTTTATATTTCTGTGTTTCAGGAGATGACTGAGATTGTGAGGGCCATTTACGACATGATGGGGAAATATACCTACCCTGCACTCAAGGGAGATGTCCCTAAACAGCATGTGGATGCTTTTTTCCAGGTGACTTTACCTGACATCCTATAGTACAATGTAATACCAAAGCAGATGCTTACTCTACCCCTTAGTAGGGCACAACAGTTTACACCACATAATCATTTCATACTTCCTGAAAAATCATGTACATTTCTCTCACTTTTTTCCTTCCCACAGAAAATGGATAAAAACAAAGATGGAGTTGTGACTTTAGAGGAGTTCATTGTCGCATGCCAGGAGGTATGTATAGAACATGCATGTTTATACATTTTATATTGCTGTTGGTGTCTACAGTGCATTCGGAAAGTATTCAGACCCCTTCCCTTTTTCCACATTTGTTACGTTACAGCCTTATTCTAAAATGGATTAAATAAATACAAATCTCATCAATCTACACAGAATACCCCATAATGACAAAGTAAAAACAGGTTTTTATACTTTTTTGCAAATTTAAAAAAAGAAATAACAGAAAACGTATTTATTTATTTATTTATTTATTTTATGATTGAATATTAAAACATACAATCTACCGGCAGTGAAGCCGCTCAACATTTACATTACATTCAGTCATCTAACTGGCTCCTGTCCAGAGCGACCCACAGGAGCAACCAGGGTCAAGCGCCCCGCCCAAGGGCACGTCGACAAATCTCCCACCAAGTAAAAATGGGGACCCGAACCAGCGACCTATTGTCCACTGTCCCAAGCTCCCAACCGCCAGGCCACCAACCATCCAAGATCCCCCCACAGTTCACGGAGAACTGCTCCTCAACCATCCGAGTTGCAACATTCTGTCTTACTGTCTTTCTCCTCTTCTCCCCTCAGGATGAAATGATGATGAGGTCCATGCAGCTCTTCGAAAATGTGATGTAAAAAAGGAGCTGATGGAAGGAAGGAGAGAGGAAATTAGATAATGAGAGAGAATGTGTGTGTGTGTGTGTTTCAGTGCATTTGTGTGTGTGTGCGTGTGTGTGCGTGTGTGTGCGTGTGTGTGTGTGTGTTTGTGTATGTCCACACATGTTTGTTTATTCTTGTGTGTCTGTCAGAGTGGATGAATGTGGAAGTACACTACAAGTCAAAAGTTTGGACACGCCTACTGATTCAAGGGTTTTTCTTAATTTTTACAATTTTTTACATTGTAGAATAAAAGTGAAGACATCAAAACTATGAAATAACACATGTAGTAACCAAAAAAGTGTTAAACAAATCAAAATATATTTTATATTTGAGATTCTTTGAAGTAGCCACCCTTTGCGTTGATGACAGCTTTGCACACTCTTGGCATTCTCTCAACCAGCTTCATGAGGTAGTCACCTGGAATGCATTTCAATTAACATATGTGCCTTGTTAAAAGTTAATTTGTGGAATTTCTTTCCTTCTTAATGCGTTTGAGCCAATCAGTTGTGTTGTGACAAGGTAGGTGGGGTATACAGAAGATAGCCCTATTTGGTAAAAAACCAAGTCCATATTATTGCAAGAACAGCTCAAATAAGCAAAGAGAAATGACAGTCCATCATTACTTTAAGACATGAAGGACAGTCAATACGGAAAATTTCAAGAACTTTGAAAGTTTCTTCAAGTGCAGTCGCAAAAACCATCAAGTGCTATGATGAAACTGGCTCTCATGAGGACCGCTACAGGAATGGTAGACCCAGAGTTACCTCTGCCGCAGAGGTTAAGTTCATTAGAGTTACCAGTCTCAGAAATTGGAGCCCAAATAAATGCTTCACAGAGTTCAAGTCACAGACACATCTCAACATCAACTGTTCAGAGGGGACTGTGTGAATCAGGCCTTCGTGGTCGAATTTCTGCAAAGAATCCACTACTAAAGAACACCAATAAGAAGTAGAGACCTGCTTGGGCCAAGAAACATGAGCAATGGACATTAGACCGGTGGAAATTTGTTATTTGGTCTGGAGTCCAAATTGGAGATCTTTGGTTCCAACCGCCATGTCTTTGTGAGATGCGGTGTGGGTGAATGGATGATCTCACCATAAAGCATGGAGGAGGAAGTGTTATGGTGTGGGGGTGCTTTGCTGGTGACACTGCTTGTGATTTATTTAGAATTCAAGGCACACTTAACCAGCATGGCTACCACAGCATTCTGCAGCAATATGCCATCCCATCTGGTTTGGCCTTAGTGGGACTATCATTTGTTTTTCAACAGGACAATGACCCAACACACCTCCAGTCTGTGTAAGGGCTATTTTACCAAGAAGAAGAGGGATGGAGTGCTACATCAGATGACCTGGCCTCCACAATTCCCCGATCTCAACCCAATTGAGATTGTTTGGGATGAGTCGGACGGCAGAGTGAAGAAAAAGCAGCCAACAAGTGCTCAGCATATCTGGGAACTCCTTCAAGACTTTTAGAAAAGCATTCCAGGTGAAGCTGGTTGAGAGAATGCCAAGAATGTGCAAAGCTGTCATCAAGGCAAAGGGTGGCTATTTGAAGAATATAAAATATAACACATATTTTCATTTGTTTAACACTTTTTTGGTTACTACATGATTCCATGTGTTATTTCATAGTTGTGATGTCTTCACTATTATTCTGCAATGTAGAAAATAGTAAAAATAAAGAAAAACCCTTGAATGAGTAGGTGTGTCCAAACTTTTGACTGGTAGTGTATGTCTATCTCTCTCATCTCTCATCTAACTTGTCAGCATTTATGTGTTTGCCAAATAATGTCTCTGCCTGGCTACCTGCCTGGGTATGAAGCCAGAACCGCTGAGAGAACACTGGACTTGGTTGTCCTATTGCTAAGCCTTGGAGTATGCAGATTAGTTACCTGGAAAATGCTTTCTGTCTTTTTATGTGACATGAAGGTTTGTAAATAAGGTGATCATACAATACAAACTGGAGTGTGATACAGCTGAGAAAACTCAAACCCATCTGCTGTGGTTCTCTGTAGCTCAACTGGTAGAGCACGGCGCTTGTAACGCCAGGGTAGTGGGTTCGATCCTGGGGACCACCCATACACAAAAAATGTATGCACGCATGACTGTAAGTTGCTTTGGATAAAAGCGTCTGCTAAATGGCATATTATTATTCCCCTCTTAGGCCAATGTGGAAACTCCTGAAAGCCTCCTGCCCCCTACCTGTGAAAAACTGAAACTACGCAGGGCTACTTTGGGTGCTTTTGACTCAGTTCTTTTTGCCAAAATAGATGCATGCTTGAGCCAGAGGGATCCCTCCCTCCCTACCATAGAAATAAAATCATGATTATACTTCTATGCACCCTACCAACTATTTGTTTGGCCAGGACATGAACCTTTAACCTCATGCATTCAGTGATTGATTTATCGACAGCTATGATCTACGTATCTGCTTATTTATTGATGTATTTATGCTATAACAATATGAGGTTGTCCTAATGTATTATTAATTAAGTGTCATGTGTTGTGTCTGTTTTACTGTTGTCGTGGTGACCTCTGTAACTCTGTGTTGGCTTGGCTGTCGCAGTTCAGTCTATCACTGTAATTGTCTGTCTGCCCCTGACTGATGCCTGTTCTAACGTGTGCTTACATATGCATCTAATAGTCTTGGTTCATGACTATGATGGTAGAGTCTCTTGTATGATGGCTGGATCTAAATAATGATGGGAAATGACCATCTGCGTAATGCAATGTGGATGGTGTTGGTCATTGGTGTTGTGACTTGTCTGTTGAAGTGTGTATCTATCCGTGTGTCTAAATCCTTCAAGGAAAACAGAAATGTGAACTAAGTATTATTATGGAGTGAGGGAATGTGTCTGTAAAACAAATGTAAGGGGAGATACAGGAGTTAAGCTAAAACGCCAAACTCATCACAGGACAAAGCCACCACTCTTCTAATGTAGAATGACTAATTTGTGTTGACTTTGTCAGTTCCTCCTCAGTGTGCAATATGGCAAATAGACACAGGGCATTCAGAAAGTATTCAGACTCCTTCCCTTTTTCCACATTTTTCCACATTTTGTTACATTACAGCCTTCTTCTAAAATTGATTATTAAATTTTTTCCTCATCAATCTACACACAATACCCCATAATGACAAATCGAAAACAGGTTTTTAGAAATGTTTGCTAATTTATTAAAAATAAAAAACCTAAACACCTTATTTACATTAGTATTCAGACCCTTTGCTATGAGACTCTAAATTGAGCTCAGGTGCATCCTATTTCCATTGATCATCCTTGAGATGTTTCTACAACTTGATTGGAAATCCACCTGTGGTAAATTAAATTGATTGGACATGATTTGGAAAGGCACACACCTGTCTATATAAGGTCCCACAGTTGACAGTGCATGTCAGAGCAGAAACCAAGCCATGAGGTTGAAGGAATTGTCCATAGAGCTCAGAGACAGTATTTTGTCGAGGCACAGATCTGGGGAAGGTTACCAAAAAATGTCTGCAGCATTGAAGGCCCCCGAGAACACAGTGGAATCCATCATTCTTAAATGGATTAAGTTTGGAACCACCAAGACTCTTCCTAGAGCTGGCTGCCCGGCCAAACTGAGAAATCGGGGGAGAAGGGCCTTGGTCAGGGAGGTGACCAAGAACCCGATGGTCACTCTGACAGAGCACCAGAGTTCCTCTGTGGAGATGGGAGAACCTTCCAGAAGGACAACCATCTCTCAGCACTCCACCAATCAGGCCTTTATGGTAGAGTGGCCAGACGGAAGCCAATCCTCAGTAAAAGGCACATGACAGCCCACTTGAAGTTTGCCAAAAGGCATCGAAAGAATCTCAGACCATGAGAAACAAGATTCTCTGGTCTGATGAAACCAAGATTGAACTCTTTGGCCTGTGTATGCCAAGTGTCACGTCTGGAGGAAACCTGGCACCATCCCTACGGTGAAGCATGGTGGTGGCAGCATCATGCTGTGGGGATTTCTTTCAGCGGCAGGGACTGGGAGACTAGTCAGGATCGAGGGAAAGATGAACAGAGCAAAGTACAGAGAGATCCTTCATGAAAACCTGCTCCAGAGCACTCAGGACCTCAGACTGGGGCGAAGGTTCACCTTCCAACAGGACAACGACCCTAAGCACACAGCCAAGACAATGTAGGCGTGGCTTCGGGACAAGTCTCTGAATGTCCTTGAGTGGCTCAGCCGGAGCCCGGACTTGAACCCAATCTAACATCTCTGGAGAAACCTGAAAATAGCTGTGCAGCGACACTCCCCATCCAACCTGACAGAGCCTGAGAGGATCTGCAGAAAATAATGGGAGAAACTCCCCAAATACAGGTGTGCCAAGCTTGTAGTGTCATACCCAAGAAGACTAGAGGCTGTAATCCAGGCTCTGTCGTAGCCGGCCGCGACCGGGAGACCCATGGGGCGGCGCACAATTGGCCCAGCGTCGTCCAGGGTAGGGGAGGGATTGGCCGGCAGGGATGTAGCTCAGTTGGTAGAGCATGGCGTTTGCAATGCCAGGGTTGTGGGTTCGATTCCCATGGGGGTCCAGTATGAAAAATAAAAAAATAATGTGTGCACTAACTGTAAGTCGCTCTGGATAAGAGCGTCTGCTAAATGACTAAAATGTAAATGTAATGTAATTGCTGCCAAAGGTGCTTCAACAAAGGACTGAGTAAAGGGTCTGAATACTTATGTAAATGTCATATTTCCGTTTTTTATTTGTAATAGATTTGCAAACATTTATAAAACCTGTTTTTGCTTTGTCATTATAGGGTATTGTGTGTAGATTAATGAAGAAAAAAACAATGTAATCAATTTTAGAATAAGGCTGTAATGTAACAAAATGTGGAAAGGTGAAGTGGTCTGACTACTTTCCGAATGACTGTAGATAGATATTGATTATATTGCAATTATTTTTGCCTCAGGTTTCAAAGGGGTAAATGATGATGAATGATAATCAGCGCGCAAAACAATCTGAATATAAAATGTAAGGAAGAGGTGCACCTCATTCAAAACTATATCTCTGACTGGGACAGATAGAAAGATAGGAGAGAGCTTAAGCTTTCATGTTCTGTTGTACATTGCAAATGCTATCAATAAAATGTTTAGAGAAAATGTTGAGTGTGCGTGTACATTGAAAGAGGGATCTCTGGATTAAAGAAAATATAAAGTCAGTCAATGATCATGAATATTCATAAATACGTCTCTCAGTAAATAACTGTTGTGAATTAATTATACCAAAGAAAATCTTCCAGCGTTCTAGAAAGGAGGTGTGGCTATTGAGCCCGGGTAGTGTATGCATGCGTAGCTAAAGAAGCATTTCAGTTCATCGTCATCTTAGAAGAGCCCGCTGTCAGGAATCAAAATGAACGGGATTGACGAGGAACAAATGGGGCCACAGACCTTTCTCTATGGTGAGATACCCTCACTTTGTTTTGTTAACTGGCATAATTTGGTGTTTTCGGTATAATTTAAATTCCATATCAGCTAACGGTAGTTAGAAAGAAAAAGGGCTGTTCATCAGACACCAACATCGCACGAGGTAGGTAGCTACACAGCCAGCACAATTGGCTAGCTACAGTAACTAGTTAGCTACAATTAATTGGGGGATGTGAGTTTCGTGAACTTATGGTCCAGCAACGTTAACATTACTATTTCTGAATATAATGTCATTAGTTACAATGTTTGGGAATGGGAATGATTGACCCAGTTGTCAGCTTGGTAGTTAGCCACGAGACATGAACTCCGGCACCGAACGTTAGCCGGTATTAGTTAGCTAGCAAACCATCTTGAGACCTTAGGTAGAAAGCAAGCTTAGCTACTTTGGGTAAAATATGGGTAATGCTTTTATGCATATTGGTGCCCTGGTTGATTTAATTTGTTGTGGTAGCTGGGTCAGACTGATGGTAAATTCACATTGTTTGACAAAGTTGACATTACAGGGAAGGCTAGCTGGCCCTCCATGCGTTTAACATTTCTGAACACGTGCTTTGAAGATGGCGCACGAGGCGGTCTAGAAATGTGTTCATGCAGCGCAGCAAGATTTTGTTAACGTTGCCTCCTAAATTGCTAGTTTTGGCTAAAACGGTTTAACTAGTTACCTGTAATAATTTATCCACTTTCATTAAGTTACATTTTATTAATGCATGACATGCTCTGTTAGGGAGTTGGCGTTAACAGCCAGATTGAAATGGTGATTGGACAATAAACATAATATGTGATGAACTCCAAATTGTACATGCGATGTCTTTTGTAAATTGTTGTGTAAAGTTAGTTCGACTCATATTAAATATTTTTATAGCAACATGTCGTAACAGCTAGTTGAATTGAACACGTTCCCTTTGTCAGGGCTCACATGTTGGCCTAGCCTCAGTCAGACCTAACTGGGAGAAGACCAGGGAAGGGCTACCTTGTCCACAAGTTACCGGTTTATGTGCATGATTTTCCTCCAGCCAAAGCACAAACACAACTAATTCAACATAGCATAGTCTTAAGTTGAGTCTTTATTAGTTGTATCTGAAGTCTTACCAATTTATTACAGGGTAATAAATTGCCCACCCCAACATTGGACCCCTTTCCCTGAGTTGATGGCAATGTAGTATTTTCTCATATGTAATTGACCCTTTATCTCAACAGGGTGCGCGTTGAAATCTGGGAAGGATATTGTCTTCAACCCAGAAGAGGATGACTTTGAGCACCAGCTGGACTTAAGGATGGTGAGGGTTACTGGTGCATCTTTTCTATAGAATTTTAATTGATGGCAAGATATCTGTTTAACCATTTCTCATTATAGGTATGATGAAATATTTCTGAACTTGGTGTCTCCTGTTGATTGCTCTTAGGTGTGTGTGGACCCCAGCACCAAGGATGAGCTGCATGTTGTGGAGGTGGAAGGACAGGACGCAGAGGGTGAGAAGGTGAAGGTTGTGCTAGCTGCACTCAAACCCTCCACCTTGCCAAGTGTGAGTAGTCAAACATAAGTGTCATCAATACTTCTGTTCTGTTCCTGAATGGGAGATGGTGGTTGTATGGCCTGTGTAGAGTTCATGCTGATTTAAGGAGTTAATTGTGTGTTGCAGGTGTGTCTTAGTGGGTTCGCAATCACATCCCCCGCAGTTTTCCGTCTCAAGGCTGGTTCCGGTCCAATCCACATCAGTGGCCAGCACCTTGTCAGTGAGTATGGCTTATCTCAGGACAATGTTACTCCCATGGTATCTTTAGTGCTGCCATGGCCTCTGTAGTCAGATATGATACTGGTTGAGATTATCTACTGATGCGTTTTCAACACTGAGACTGAAAATGTCAATTTCTGGGAGAATGATTTGATCGATTTAATCCTTTTTAAATTGTCGTGTCCTATTCACTCAAAGTTAACGCATTGTTTTTCCACCAGTGATGGGAGGAGACCAAACTTTGGACGATGAAGAGGAAGAAGAGGTACAAACGTCCAAGAAAAGGCCTGCATCAGTACCAGCACTTAAATCTCAGGTTAGTCCCGAATACTGGCCTTTAAGCCGAAACGCCAGCTGGAAAATACCCTGCGTTACGGAATGTACACGTCTGGTGCCCTAATATCGCATGGCCTCTAGTCGAAGATGATTTGTTGAGCTGATTTACTGACCCATATTCACCACTGCTTACCAAAAGACTGAAGATGGCCGTTCACATTTCTTAGAGAATGTTATCCGCTCTTGCTTCACACATCCTCACCTCATGACACTTACCATGTCCTTCCCTTTCTACCCTTCACAGAAGAAGATGAAGATGGATGATGATGAAGATGAGGAGTAAGTGTAGTGTTTGACTGACTAACCAGTGTTCCCTGCTGATGTTTTTATAAAGAGTTGATTTGTAACACGTCTCCTCTTTAGGGATGATGAAGAGGAGAGTGAGGCTGAAGAAACTCCTGTTAAGGTTAGTGCCTTTATTTGCACAACTGTAATTTAGTTTATTTAAGCCTATTCTCATTCTACCTTTGAAAATGACACTAGAAACCTCTGTTTTACTCAGGTTAAGCAGACTCCGTCCAAACCTCGGACTCCTGCCCAGAATGGAAAGGGCCCTAAAGCCAACACACCAGCTGGAAAACAGGTAGTCCTCTTTACGCATCTTCTGCCCTACCATTACATGGTTTCTAGTCGAAGATGATATTTGTTGAGCTGATGGTTAACTGAAGCATTTTCAACACTGCTTACCAAAAGACTGAGACTGAAGATGACCACTCCCATATCTGAGAGTATTATTGTAGTGATGTAACATGACTAACATACATGTCTTGTCTAACAATTTCTCTGATTTTAAGTCAAAGACGCCTGACAAGGGCAAGGGTGACAAAAATGGCCAGACCCCCAAAGCAACCCCTAAAACACCTCTGACCCCCAAACCAGTCCTCACCGTCCCTGAGCTGAAGGCCAAGATGAAGGTGACTGTGGAGAAGGTTGGTGTCTGATGTGTTCTGTGTATGATATTATCTGGAAATACACTGGCCTTACACTGAGATTGGATGAGCTGATCTAGCTGATGTATGTTAAAATACTGTTAACCAAAAGACAGAACGAACACAATGCTAAAGGGACACATCTAAATACCTATAGTAATGTCATATATTGTTATTTCAGGGAGTGAACCTGCCTAAACTCCAGCCCAAGTTCGAGAGCTTTGTGAAGAACAGCTTCAGAGTCACAGACACCAAGGTATGGAAATGCTCCTCAGGAACTTTGTGAAATTTGACTTGTCTGTCAGGAACGCAATGTGGTTCAATTGTATGTTTGGGAAATGACAACCATAGTGCTGTCAGGGAAAACATCCCTGAAGCGCAATGAAGACAATTCTGATTTTGATCAGCAGTGAGAAACACACACTAATACCTTTAAGAAGTTCTGAGCTCTCACCAATGACATGTTTTGTGACCAGTACAATGACAATTACGATTTATACTTTGGTAAATGTGTTTTCCCCGTCTTTTTTCAGATCATAGAAGAACTGTGGAAGTGGAGACAGACTGTGGAAGACAAAAAATAACTATTTTTGGTTGAACCTTTTTTTAGTTTTCTTATTTTGCAACCACCACACCCCTTCCACACACACACATTTGGCCTGCTCTGCCCTCTCCTGGCCCTTCCCATGTCTGAATCAAACTGCCACAGCATTTAGCCCGTCCAGTCCCCAGTGCCCTGCTGTGGCACACCGACTAGTATGGAGCTAATAAGACTGAGCCCCATGGCACTACCGGCACCATGACCCTCTCAGAGGACGGGGGGGTGATACTATTCCAGCTTTCATGTGGAAGGACCTGGGAAAACCCACTTGGAACTTAGCATTTTGTAAAATAAATCCTTGCTACTGTGTTAATGTCTGGTCAGTTGGTGTTGAAAAGTACTGACCCTCTGGCAGTGTGGAAGGTATCTGTTCATGTATGTTCTTTTTGAGTTATGTTTGTAAATGGGTCTAGTGAATTGATGGTCGTTCACGTCATCCATAAGCTGTTGGGTGTATGGACGTTCCTGTCCTTCCCTTCCAGAGGGTAGGTTCCACAGGGTCTGAGACATTAACATTGGGCCAATCATTGTCTTAATTTAACTGTTCAATGGTTTTAAGTCATGCTCACGGTTTTATTATGATTTGCAATAAGGGTAGAGTGAAGCAGCTAATGCACCGGTGTCCTGAATGTCATCTGAAAGTTAATAAATAATTGTCTTGTATCATACCTGCTTTGTGACCATGTAATTTCTGTAATGTTGAATTGCTATACAAAGTCAATGAAGAGCTCTAGCCACTGCAATATTGTGATCAGCAATGAAAATGTTGGGAATACTTTTGTATTTTATTGATGACTACATAGTACAATTTCATTGTGACTGCTAATAATATCCTCTACGTGAACCTCTGAAGAACTGTTGGCCTACTCTGATAATACTCATTCAAACATGGAAAGGAGCATAGATGTCTGACCTCAAGCTCAACAAGACAGTGCTGCTTTTCCTTGGGAAGGCATGCCCATTTTTGACAACTGATGCAGAGATCATTACTGCTGCAATCTTGCTGATTGACCTACAGTGAGAGAAAAAAGTATTTGATCCCCTGCTGATTTTGTATGTTTGCCCACTGACAAAGAAATGATCAGTCTGTAATTTTAATGGTAGGTTTATTTGAACAGAGAAAAAATAAAATAAAAATCCTGAAAAACGCACGTCAAAAATGTTATAAATTGATTTGCATTTTAATGAGGAAAATAAGTATTTGACCCCCTCTCAATCAGAAAGATTTCTGGCTCCCAGGTGTCATTTATACAGGTAATGAGCTGAGATTAGGAGCACACTCTTAAAGGGAGTGCTCCTAATTTCATTTTTTTACCTGTATAAAAGACACCTGTCCACAAAAGCAATCAATCAGATTCCAAACTCTCCAACATGGCCAAGACCAAAGAGCTCTCCAAGGATGTCAGGGAAGATTGTAGACCTACACAAGGCTGGAATGGGCTACAAAACCATCGCCAAGCAGCTTGGTGAGAAGGTGACAACAGTTGGTGGGATTATTCGCAAATGGAAGAAAAACAAAAGACCTGTCAATCTCCCTCGGCCTAGAGCTCCATGCAAGATCTCACCTTGTGGAGTTGCAATGATCATGAGAACGGTGAGGATTCAGCCCAGACCTGCACGGGATGATCTTGTCAATGATCTCAAGGCAGCTGGGACCATAGTCACCAAGAAAACAATTGGTAACACACTTCGCCGTGAAGGACTGAAATCCTGCAGCGCCCGCAAGGTCCCCCTGCTCAAGAAAGCACATATACATGGCCCTCTGAAGTTTGCCAATGAACATCTGAATGATTCAGAGGAGAACTGGGTGAAAGTGTTGTGGTCAGATGAGACCAAAATGGAGCTCTTTGGCATCAACTCAACTCGCCGTGTTTGGAGGAGGAGGAATGCTGCCTATGACCCCAAGAACACCATCCCCACCGTCAAACATGGGGGTGGAAACATTATGCTTTGGAGGTGTTTTTCTGCTAAGGGGACAGGACAACTTCACCGCATCAAAGGGATGATGGACGGGGCCATGTACCGTCAAATCTTAGGTGAGAATCTCCTTCCCTCATCCAGGGAATTGAAAATGGGTCGTGGATGGGTATTCTAGCATGACAATGACCCAAAACACACGGCCAAGGCAACAAAGGAGTGGCTCAAGAAGAAGCACATCAAGGTCCTGGAGTGGCCTAGCCAGTCTCCAGACCTTAATCCCATAGAAAATCTGTGGAGGGAGCTGAAGGTTTGAGTTGCCAAACGTCAGGCTCGAAACCTTAATGACTTGGAGAAGATCTGCAAAGAGGAGTGGGACAAAATCCCTCCTGAGATGTGTGCAAATCTGGTGGCCAACTACAAGAAACGTCTGACCTCTGTGATTGCCAACAAGGGTTTTTCAACCAAGTACTAAATCATGTTTTGCAGAGGGGTCAAATACTTATTTCCCTTATTAAAATGCAAATCAATTTATAACATTTTTGACATGCATTTTTCTGATTTTTTTGTTGTTATTCTGTCTCTCACTGTTCAAATATACCTACCATTAAAATTATAGACTGATCATTTCTTTGTCAGTGGGCAAATGTACAAAATCAGCAGGGGATCAAATATTTTTTTCCCTCACTGTAGGTTGGAGTCATTAAAACTCGTTTTTCAACCACTCCACAAATTTCTTATTAACTATAGTTTTGGCAAGTTGGTTAGGACATCTACTTTGTGCATGACACAAGTAATTTTTCCAACAATTGTTTACAGAAAGATTATTTCTCTTATAATTCACTGTATCACAATTCCAGTGGGTCAGAAGTTTACATACACTAAGTTGACTGTGCCTTCAAACAGCTTGGAAAATTCCAGAAAATGATGTAATGGCTTTAGAAGCTTCTGATAGGCTAATTTACATAATTTGAGTCAATTGGAGGTGTACCTGTGGATGTATTTCAAGGCCTACCTTCAAACTCAGTGCCTCTGTTTGACATCACGGGAAATTCAAAAGAAATTAGCCAAGACCTCAGAAAAAAATGTGTAGGCTTCCATCCTTGGGAGCAATTTCCAAACGCCTGAAGGTACCACGTTCATCTGTACAAACAATAGTACGCAAGTATAAACACTATGGGACCATACAGCTCAGGAAGGAGACGCGTTCTGTCTCCTAGACATGAACGTACTTTGGTGCGAAAAGTGCAAATCAATCCCAGAACAACAGCAAAGGACCTTGTGAAGATGCTGGAGGAAACAGGTACAAAAGTATCTATATCCACAGTAAAACGAGTCCTATATCAACATAACCTGAAAGGCCGTTCAGCAAGGAAGAAGCCACTGCTCAAAACCGCCATAAAAAAAACAGACTATGGTTTGCAACTGCGCATGGGGACAAAGATCGTACTTTTTGGAGAAATGTCCTCTGGTCTGATGAAACAAAAATTGAACTGTTTGGCCATAATGACCATCGTTTTGTTTGGAGGAAAAAGGGGTACGCTTGCAAGCCGAAGAACACAATCCCAACCGTGAAGCACGGGGGTGGCAAATATTAATTGAGTGTATGTAAACTTCTGACCCACTGGGAATGTGATGAAATAAATAAAAGCTGAAATAAATAATTATCTCTACTATTATTCCGACGTTTCACATTCTTAAAATAAAGTTGTGATCCTATCTGACCTAAGACAGGGAATTTTTACTAGGATTAAATGTCAGGAATTGTGAAAAACTGAGTTTAAATGTATTTGGCTAAGGTGTATGTAAACTTCCGACTTCAACTGTACGTCTCAGGCTCTGCACTCTTTGTTGGCATTACACCTGGCTCCTACCAGGTGACATGGAAAGGTCCTCACCATAGACACGGGAAGTAGGGGTGCTGCAGCACCCCCTGATAAATCCCACCCCCCTCCCCCAAAATACACTTTGTGAACTAGGCCTTTTATTATCCTGTATGAGCAGAGAAAAATACTCCTCAGCACCCCCACCCCAAAACATATTCCGCGGCCATGGTCCTCACCTTACCTTATTACTACTGGTGTCCACTAGGGGGGCTCTGTACTAGGTCTCATTTGTTTTTCTCCATACACAAAATCACTTGGTCTGTCACATCCTCATATGTGGTATGGCAACTGCTTGGCCTCCGACCGCAAGGCACTACAGAGGGTAGTGCGTACGGCCCAGTACATCACTGGGGCCAAGCTTCCTGCCATCCAGGACCTCTATACCAGACGGTGTCAGAGGAAGGCCCTCAAAATTGTCAAAGACTCCAGCCACCCTAGTCATAGACTGTTCTCTCTGCTACCGCACGGCAAGCGGTACCGGAGTGCCAAGTCTAGGTCCAAAAGACTTCTCAACAGCTTCTACCCCCAAGCCATAAGACTCCTGAACATCTAATCATGGCTACCCGGACTATTTGCACTGCCCCCCCACCCAATCTTTTTACGCTGCTGCTACTCTGTTAATTATTTATGCATAGTCACTTTAAATCTACCCACATGTACATATTATTTCAACTACCTCAACTAGCCGGTGCCCCTGCACATTGACTCTGCACCGGTACCCCCCTGTATATATAGCCTCCCTACTGTTATTTTATTTTACTTCTGCTCTTTTTTTCTCAACACATTTTTTGTTGTTGTTTTATTTTACTTTTTAATTAAAAATAAATGCACTGTTGGTTAAGGGCTGTAAGTAAGCATTTCACTGTAATGTCTGCACCTGTTGTATTCGGCGCATGTGGCCAATAACATTTGATTTGATTTGATTTGATATGGTCTCTCATCAGATGGTTCTCAAGTATTTTCGTCCCACTTCACCTCTGACATTTTGCCTATTATCTCTGTGTCTGGCAGACATCTCTGATACTAGACAGCGCTGCTATTCCTTCCTTGAAGGCCTGCCAGCTCCAGGACCTCTCTATCACCGATGACAACTCCATTGTGTCCAAGTCCTTGACTGCGGTGGGACGACACCCTGTACTAGACAAAGTCAGTATGTTTGTAGGTTTGGGATGTCACGGCGTCTCATTCCCCTACGAGTCAGTATAGACTCTGGCCAACAAAGGGGGCTAGTGTACAAGTCAGCCCTTTGCCCGGCAGCCTTGGTTGTGTTGCATCCATGAGGGGTGATCACATCTCATCCTCCCCCCAGACCTGGATACTTCCTGTATCAGTTAACCTGAACAGAGAGGCTTTATTAATGGCTGCTCTCCCTAATGGCATCAGACTGTCAGGAAGAGGGTTAGTCCTGTTGCAACATCACGTCTGCGCAGCTCTACTGTGTGTGGCTATGAATAGTCCTACCATACAAAGAGCTATTGGTGATTCTGTAGCTTTAAATGGGGATGCTGAGATATATATTCTGATTTAGTTTTGGACCACATTCATAATGGACACAACACACAGACCTATCCATCTCCCCCAGGTCAGCTGAATGTGAGTCTGCAGCACTCAGGGAGAGGGGATTTAATGGGGAGAGCCTTTTTATGGTCTCTGTGGATCTCCTCACCACCTGTAAGTGCCTTAGATTTGTCGTATAGGCTAAATCTGCCCTGGTCAATGTGTTTTTGTCCGAGATAGCGTTAGTGATATGGATATTTATGGTGCAGTTCAGTTTTCATGGTATTTGTGTGTAATGAGCATGTTGTGCAGATATTCTATTGTATATGTAAACAATACAGTAGCTATGGAGACCAATAGAAGGGCACAGGAAAATAAAGAGAGTGATTCAAAGCAAAAACAAGATAATCATTTTTTGTTATTAGGTTTTGTTTAGTTATTTACATATTTATCAAATACAAAGTATAATACATAGGGAGGCATCCTGTCCATCTATTACACTACATCAAACATTCTCAGATGTCTCATAGGACAAGTCTCAGGTCTAGTATGCCACCCTCATGCACGTCTCTTCCCAGTGAATGGGTCCAGCCTGACATGAATAAAACAGCTTCTTGCTCGACTGGCAAATATTATTATTCTAAAATAGCCCTTGAGCTGTGTATTAACCCTTCAATTAATTATATATAAAAAATGATATGTATTGCTAGTGTTCTGGGTGGATCCTGTTTAAAGAGGTAGCAGTTATCTGGTTTTGGATGTCCAGACAAAACTAAACACTATCCCAATAGAACAGTAAGCAGTCGATCCTACAATATTTCACTTGTAGATATCTGGTTTTATAGTTTCCCTTCTTATTCAAATGTAACCACTGCATGCCCCCTAATTGAGCTTTAGAGTGATAGTAGATTGGAATGGAAGCCTGTACGTGTACGTACATTCAGTGGCTTTCTAGGATCAGTGTTGCCAATGTCCGTCAATACAAAAATCCTTCTTACTAGCAGTCCGGAGAGGAAATTAGATTTAATTCAAGATGGAAAAGGAGAGGATGATGAGATTCATTCCATGCAACAACAAAGGTTTATATATTCTCCAAATAGTATATTCTCTTTCTCTCTCCATTTCCCATCAATTTTCTCATCCTTTGCAGACTGGTCAGCTTTAAGATGCAAGGGCACAGAGCTGGTAGTGTAACTAGTGGTGAATGAACAGATGGGACGTGGGAGGAAGAAATTAGCCAATCTGTGCTGCGTCAGTCAGTCAATATGTCTGTTTGGAATGATGGGGCTGGCTCAGTGATGTGTGTCACGTACATCGCCACAGGTCATAAGCTACCACCCAGGAATTATCTGACACAAGGACCCATACAGCATACATTCTGCATGGCCAGATCATATCAGGGTAGGAAACTACTGAGTTTTTGTTTCATCTTCAGACTCCCTCAGACACAGTTTGGCTATGTTCTGGAAGGACAATAATAAATCACTCAATTCACTTTGCTCACGGGTCGGTCACCTTGGTGCAGTTTCTTAGATATCAGTCAGTAAGCTTTTTGACCAGTCAGAGTGTGTAATGTCCAGAGGGCCCCAACCTGTCACACTAGAGCGGTGACACTGCCCATCTTTGCTGCTTCCTCAGAGGCCCACGGCTGCAGGTTCTGCAGTGCGAACAGGGAGGAGTTGTGGATGCAAAGTGGATCGGACAGAACCGAATCGCTCAGGGACTTCTGGAAGGCATCGTGCTGCAGCTGGATCATCAGCCGATTGGCCTGCTGACGCTCCGCTTCCCTCTCCTCAGCCGTCTGTCGCCTGGCAACGAATACAGGGCAGGTAAGGAGAGGACAGGGACAGGACAGACGCAGACAGGACACTTATTAAGATTCACTGTTAGAGGACTTGGCCATACAGAGAGAAAATGTGATGCACCCAGAGACATCGAGGCCAACATCAGAACAGGGACACATGGTTGGTGCAGTACAGCAGGAGAGACACCACACTGGCATGAGCCATAATGACACATGGGAGAAACCAGAGAGGACACTAACCAATGTTGCCAAACAAAACCTGATTGCACATGATTGCACTCAAGATGGAGCCACTCTTGAAGATAACATTTGTAACAGAACTTTTCTGTGAATATTTTATATTTTGTAGAAAGCACTATCAAAATAGTAACAGATTGGTGTTATCCTTATGTTTAGGTAAATTTGCAAACATATAAAATTGGTAGGCCTAATTTATTATTTGTTGTTTGACCTTTGACACATTCCAACAGCAACCTCATGTCGGGGAAGTAGCTGGTATTATCACATTAATAATTTCTGAAAATCGAAGAATGGTCGGTACAATTAATCTAGCGCCAAATTGTTTCATAATAGGCCTACAACGTTGCATTTATTCACATTTGTAAATCTGCGCTGAGCCTGACATCTTTTATTAACAGTGTTTAGGCCTAAGCTACTGTGAGCACAACAGCGTGCCTTTTTTCGCAGCTGATGACTGCCAAAAATAAATGCTAGGTTAGGATATGTTAAACTATGTTTTATAATGATATTACCATAAAATAGGCTAGTTACACTTGTTAGCTATATAACCTATGGTTTTCTTTGTCGAATAGAAATAATAATGCAGATATGTGTGCTGACATAGCATACGTAGATTAATCCTAGCCCAACATAAGATAGGCTATAGGCTAATTTATTTTTGTCATGAGTCAATTGGTAGTCCTACTACAGTACATCTTACTCAACAAATAACACAGATGACACTAGAGCCATAACAATACTTGGCAATACTCATAAACCTAGCCCTATCAAACTAACTCTCTTAACATTGATTATTGTATTCTATTTTATTGCATTTGTTCCAAAAATGCTCTTTCCCCGATATAACATCACATTTTATTGTGTTGCCTACATTACATGTTATTGTGTAGCCTGCGCTGTAGTGTGGTTGTGCAAGTGATCCAGTTCATATTTGATAAGCTATTAAAATCTGAATGTTTTATCGCCAACACTGTCAAGACATATTTTCCAAATGCCACAAACTCTTTGATCCAAACACTTAGTACAATGTTAATTACACTCTATGGAGCTGAATGAAAGGTATTAGGAAAAGTACAATCCATGGACTGTCCCCAGACTTCTGTTCTGACTGTAGAAGGTTATGGTGGGAAAAGACAGGTTGGGTTGGGGAGGCTTAGCTGTCAGTAACATAAAGGGGGTGAATATGCCTGTTAGGTTGAGTGCACATGAGTTATTGGGTGCGCATTAGCATTGATAAACTAGGTTATCTAGGGCCTTAGCACACCTCTATAACATGTATTAGAACTCTAAGTTACTGGTGATATTGCAGTTTTATTCAAGCTATAATTCTCAAAATTGGAAACTGACATTAGAAAGTGGTAATTGATGATGTGCTGTTGTGTTGGCCACTGATAGAGAGTGAACCCATACTAGATCATCCTCTTTCTCCAGAGAAACCACATGGAAAACAAATCATCCTCATCTCTCTCCCTCCCCTTCTCCAGCCCAGTGTCTCACCTCCACTTGGTCCTGCGGTTCTGAAACCAGGTCTTGACCTGTGCGTCGGTCATCTTGAGGGTCTTGGCGAGAGCAGCCCGCTCAGCGCTGGCTAGGTACTTCTGTCTGTGGAAGCGTTTCTCCAGCTCACAGATCTGCACGCGGGAGAAGGATGTCCGCGGCTTCTTCCTCTTCGGAGGGGTGCGGTTCTGGTAGGGGTGACCGATTCGCCTGGCCACTGTGAATGGCGTCAGTGCAGCTATGTGTGTGTAGGTTTGCGTGTGTGTGTGTGTGTGTGTGTGTGTGTGTGTGTGTGTGTGTGTGTGTGTGTGTGTGTGTGTGTGTGTGTGTGAGGAAGGGACATTGGACAAACAAAGAGAGCAAGTCATGCACAGGTTGACAGGATCTTGTGTTGTGTTCAATTTGTTGAAGAACATTGTATTGTAAATGTAATCTAAAATCTAAATAAATTCACACGCTCATTGGTTTGACCTACTAATATTTCCCCCTCTTCTCTCTCATAGAGCTGGAATGTTTGAGTGTTTTACGGGTCTTTAGAGGCCTATTTTTGCCTTTGAATAATGCTATTCTAATTCTAATCAACACTAAATCCATGTTCACCATATTCTTAAGTATTATCTATTTTCAAACAAAATGATCAATTCAGTCTAAGTCCATGTTTAGTTAAATACAAGTAAAAATCCAGATATTTTATTATATTTCAACTTATACAATGGGTTTTTATAGTGGTTTATAGTAGCAGAAAGATTGCTGTAATAGTGATGTAATATTCTGAATATTTATAGGCCTATACATTGACAGTTAATTATGCTGAGGATGTTGATGAAAAGAGGTGTGTTTTCCCCATTCATTTCTGATGTGGAGAGCTTCTTGCTTTCGTCACAAAAGGCTGACACACAATCATATATAACCCTCCTGCAATATTAATGACACTTTACATCTGCATAGTTCCTCCCAGAAGAAAAACAAAAGTCCTGATAAATATTACAGGCCATCCACTGGGACACAGAATGGGAAACATTTACGTTTCAGATGAAGAGGTTCTCCTATTTTACTTTTTACTTTTTGGAGTGTCCCGATTATTTTATTACAACGTTACTATATAATAACGGATAAGGCAAACAGTAGGCTACCATATTGCCCAATTATCTATTATAAGTTAATTTCTGTTGAAAAGAATACGTAGCTTGTAACGTAATAAGAATAATCTACTCTCAGTTACATTAGATGTTCCATGTAAACATTTAGTTTAAATAAATAGAAACATAAATCCAAAAAGCAAACAGATTAATTGATTAATAAATGCACATTGTGTTAGGCTATACCCCAATATATAATAATAATAATAATAATACACTTATAATTGTAATATTTCCCGTTTAGCAAGACACGCACACACACATACACGGGGACTGTGAAGAGACACACACACGGGCACAGACACACACATACAGTGGGGGAAAAAAGTATTTAGTCAGCCACCAATTGTGCAAGTTCTCCCACTTAAAAAGATGAGAGAGGCCTGTAATTTTCATCATAGGTACACGTCAACTATGACAGACAAGTTGAGAAATTTTTTTCCAGAAAATCCCATTGTAGGATTTTTAATGAATTTATTTGCAAATTATGGTGGAAAATAAGTATTTGGTCACCTACAAACAAGCAAGATTTCTGGCTCTCACAGACCTGTAACTTCTTCTTTAAGAGGCTCCTCTGTCCTCCACTCGTTACCTGTATTAATGGCACCTGTTTGAACTTGTTATCAGTATAAAACACACCTGTCCACAACCTCAAACAGTCACACTCCAAACTCCACAATGGCCAAGACCAAAGAGCTGTCAAAGGACACCAAAAACAAAATTGTAGACCTGCACCAGGCTGGGAAGACTGAATCTGCAATAGGTAAGCAGCTTGGTTTGAAGAAATCAACTGTGGGAGCAATTATTAGGAAATGGAAGACATAAAAGACCACTGATAATCTCCCTCGATCTGGGACTCCACGCAAGATCTCACCCAGTGGGGTCAAAATGATCACAAGAACGGTGAGCAAAAATCCCAGAACCACACGGGGGGACCTAGTGAATGACCTGCAGAGAGCTGGGACCAAAGTAACAAAGCCTACCATCAGTAACACACTACGCCGCCAGGGACTCAAATCCTGCAGTGCGAGACGTGTCTCCCTGCTTAAGCCAGTACATGTCCAGGCCCGTCTGAAGTGCATTTGGATGATCCAGAAGAGGATTGGGAGAATGTCATATGGTCAGATGAAACCAAAATATAACTTTTTGGTAAAAACTCAACTCGTCATGTTTGGAGGACAAAGAATGCTGAGTTGCATCCAAAGAACACCATACCTACTGTGAAGCATGGGGTTGGAAACATCATGCTTTTGGGCTGTTTTTCTGCAAAGGGACCAGGACGACTGATCCGTGTAAAGGAAAGAATGAATGGGGCCATGTATCGTGAGATTTTGAGTGAAACCCTCCTTCCATCAGCAAGGGCATTGAAGATGAAATGTGGCTGGGTCTTTCAGCATGACAATGATCCCAAACACACCGCCCGGGCAACGAAGGAGTGGCTTCGTAAGAAGCATTTCAAGGTCCTGGAGTGGCCTAGCCAGTCTCCAGATCTCAACCCCATAGAAAATCTTTGGAGGGAGTTGAAAGTCTGTGTTGCCCAGCGACAGCCCCAAAACATCACTGCTCTAGAGGAGATCTGCATGGATGAATGGGCCAAAATACCAGCAACAGTGTGTGAAAACCTTGTGAAGACTTACAGAAAACGTTTGACCTGTGTCATTGCCAACAAAGGGTATATAACAAAGCATTGAGAAACTTTTGTTATTGACCAAATACTTATTTTCCACCATCATATGCCAATAAAATCATTAAAAATCCTACAATGTGATTTTCTGGATTTTTTTTTCTCATTTTGTCTGTCATAGTTGACGTGTACCTATGATGAAAATTACAGGCCTCTCTCATCTTTTTAAGTGGGAGAACTTGCACAATTGGTGGCTGACTAAATACTTTTTTTCCCCACTGTACATATGTACATGCTAACACACGCACTCTACACACACGTACACATGGATTTGTATTGTAGATATGTGGTAGTAGAGTAGTGGCCTGAGGGCACACACTTAATGTGTTGTGAAAAGTGTTATGAAATGTAATGTCATGTAATATTTTTAATTGTATATAACTGCCTTAATGTTGCTTGACCCCAGGAAGAGTAAGGCAGCAGCTAATGAGAATCCTTAATAAATACACACACGCACACACACACACACACACACACACACACACACACACAAACACACACAAAACAGTTCCTTCAGTAGTAGCCAAATAGAATTGGGTTTTGGTGTAGCTAATAGACTATATGAAGATGTCTGAAACACTTGTGCAATGTATCGTAGCAATTTCGATAAGAGCGCATCCCTCCTATCGATTTAATCAATCGAAATATTATTCAAAATGTGGATAAAATGTTTTTATTTTCATTGACGGTTCTAAATGGTTAAAAAGCGAAATAATTATTGTTCAGTGCGAGTCTACAGTTTGTGTTTATTTATTAGAATTACACTGGTTGCAATTTGATATTTGTGATCAGTTGATATTTGCTTGTTACATTTTGTGGTAAAACCTGTAAGAAAGTTGTGTCTTATGATACATTAATTGGCATAGTTTTAATAATAATAATAATAATAATATGCCATTTAGCAGATGCTTTTATCCAAAGCGACTTACAGTCATGCGTGCATACATTTTTACGTATGGGTGGTCCCGGGGATCGAACCCACTACCCTGGCGTTACAAGCGCCATGCTCTACCAATTGGTGAAAACTGCAAAGTATTGTAACTTGTGCCGAATGAATCGCTTTAAGAGAACGGCCCTAATTCGGCCAGTATTTCTATAGGCCTACCCCACATTTAAAAGTGTATTTTAATTTTTTTGTCAGGCTTTATCCTTTGAGTTAAACTTTACTTTGAAATAAGAATATTTAATTATTTAGATCTGTTTTTCATCAAATATTTGTTTTGTATGCTATTGTTGATTTTATTTCTGTCAACATGTAGCCCAGGCCTACACATTTTCCCTCAATATAAAGCTTTCATAATTAGACTAAAATGCAAGTTCATGTGGTTCAACTGATTAGACTAGTCCAGTATACTTTATTTGTGGACCTGGTCAATTCCATTTCAACTCCATGAGTGAAATGAAAATTCATCTTTGAAAAAGAATAGACTAGCATACGAAAACCCTGAATTTACCGATTTAAAATGGAAATTACCACATCCTGGTGAATAGAGTAAAATACACTTTGAATGGAGATAGTTTACCTGCAAATCTTTCCTTTGCAAATCTTTGGCTGTTCTCCATCCAGGGGAAGCTGATGCTGCCTAGCCCCGGTACCGCGCTGGCTAAAGAAGGAGGCACTGCGGCGGCCAGCGGCCTGTGCGCCGGGACGCGTATCACCCCTCCTGGGGTGAAAGTCAAGTTCACTCCGTATGCACTTGATTCCTCGTATGATGATGCAATGCCATGGAAAGAACCGGAAAGCGAAGTGAAGGGCGCTACACTGGCTCCAGTTGGACTACCGAGCTGGTAACCTCCTCCACTTGTGGAGTTGCCAGTATTCGAAACATTCCGGGTCGTGTTCTGTGATCCGTCCTGGTCGGTACCACTGAGAATCTGGTCAATGCCGAAACTAATAGGTTCATGCTGGGCAGGTTGTGGGGGCTGACTTACGCCGCTGGGGCTTATGCTTGGCGCCCGCTCCATTCTCGCTCCAAGAACCTTTCCAGCCCCTTTATGCAGTCCTCGGACAGAGCCGATGATGCAAAAGGAACGATGTGTACGAGTAAAAATTGGTTATGTTGGGTTAAGCATCTAGCTCTTTCCCTTTTAAAGCTCGTTTTGGATAGTTTGCTTGCTATGGCCTTCTATGGCAGCGAGTTTTCCACCATCCTTCGCGGCTCTGAAGGATCCGTCCATCTGAAATTTGATGAAGTTGTGTACGTTGATTTTGGTTTTGCACGTTGATTTTGCTATGCAGGGCAATCGCTACTTGGGACAATTCTCCTCTGCCCACACCCCGCGCCCGCAATAATGTTTCCTCTTTCCCTCTTCCTATTGGTTGGAGGAGCTTTTCCGCCACATCATTGGTTGAAGTTTTAACTTTATTTTGCTGAATTGAATGCGAGCTAACGGAACATTCCAAAGTGACATAATTTTTTAAAAAGCACACATTGTGGCGGATTCATTAACATCTTTATTGTCTGTATAGTCGACTAACAATTATGCGTAGTTATAGTGTATCATAAACACCGTTTATAAAACAGGGAATGCTTTCGGAGATTTAATGACACTGCTTTTATTGGCCTAATGATTATGCATTCCTAATTAGCCTATTTCTACATCAGTGGCTTATCCAAATTCTGATTTGTATAATTTGAGTTTCTACTTTAAAAGTATGAAAAATGTATGCACTCACTAACTGTTAGTCGCTCTGGATAAGAGCGTCTGCTAAATGACTAAAATGTAAATGTAAAAAGTCCATAGCCTATTTTGTCTTTTGATAGGCTATGGGTTTATTCTACAACCGTTATCCATTCGCTTTGGATCGAAATAATGTAGGACTATTAATTACAATTAAGTGGAAGCCTACACAAAATGATCATAACAAAATGCTTTCATGGCTAGCAAGCCTATAAAGGAGGCATCATATTGGCATCGTCCCACACGCCATTGGTGGTGGTGGCATGGTGACGGTGGTCAATTCTGAATGGTCAATGCAAGCTAAATAAGAATGCAGGCTTATGCTTAATTGAGAAACATCGATACAGAGGGAACTGAGGGCTGCAGAATGTCTTATCACCCGCTACTAATAGTGGATTGGACACAACATAGGCTAAATTAACTTCTTTACAGACCTTGTGCATTGGCTTTTCACTGGGGCAGCGGTTATCTTGATTATAATCAGAGTGGAAGTTAAATGGTAGGCCAGGTAGCCTACTAAACAAGTGTTTGATTAAACGAAAATAAACTGACTTCATATTATTTTCAAATAACGTTTCATTCGTTGTCAGATTCATATATCAATAGCGAATTTGAGCTTTGAGCTTGCAAGCCCAATTTGGGCAATGCACTACGCATCGGCTATAGTCGTTGATAGGCTGTTGATGAAGTTTAAATTCCACTCCAACGAAGTGGCTGGTCGTTTCAATGCTAAATACTAGGCTACGCATGAAGGCATATAATAGCCTATAACTTGTATTAGCCCTGATATGTAAAAACTGATGGGCACGTAGACCATGGCTTTGTGCGTAAAAGCCATGGTTTATTTTAGTTCGAAAATAACTAGACTATTAAAAATCACATGCATCGCAACGGTTTATTATGCTTTAGGTTAGGCTATATGCTAGAATTTGGCCTGGTGTTTGGTATATTTGATTAATAGAAAATATAGCCATTTAGCCTAATGTTTCTTTCGTAATGCGAATTAATTTTAAACAAAGCTCAAGTTTGTTTAGTTTTTGAAGATTTCGTGGCTTTACTTCGTGCTGCAGGTCAAGAGTGGCAGTGGGACCTCGTTTATTCACGGGGGGGGGGGGGGGTAGTTTCCACTCCACGCGCTAACTGAATAGGGAGCACAGGACAGGACACCGGATCTGCTGACATTGGATCTAAGTGGCTCCTTGTAATCTGCCGAGTAAAAGCGATTATGCTCCTTGGGCCTGGCCGAGGCGTTTGATTAGCTTCAGGGGATTGGAGCTGGCCGAGGAAAAATCAGTTTACTTTGAAGTAGTTGATATTTTAAAGACCATTAGTGAATGCTGATGGCGCTTAGTGGTTGACATGGATAACCCTTCATGGCCAGTCCGGAGCCCTCCCTGACCCTTGCTTTATGTGCATATTTTAATAATTTACATGTATTGTTTCCAATGCATATTGCATAACCCCCAATTTTAGTTTAATGTATTACGTATAGCGACTTACAGGAGCAATTAGGGTTTAGTGTCTTGCTCAAGGGCACATCGACAGATATTTCACCTAGTCGTTTCGGGGATTCGAACCAGCGACATTTCGGTTACTGACCCAACGTTAGGCTAACTGCCGCCTAGGCCTATTCCTTCTATGTAGGGCATTAAAAATGCCTGGAATAAATGGGGGGGGGGGGGGGGGGGGGGCACTGAAGGGCGAGGGAAAAGCATGCCACATTCTGTATACTCGGTCGTTGACCTCAAATCCATCAGTAAAATGTACTATTTGACAATCTGACCGCACACAGCAGAAGGCGCACAGGACGCACAATGTAAACTAAATGAAAAGCTTCTCCGTTAAAAGCCAGAAAATACAGAAAATAATATGGTAGAGAACGACAAGAAAAACCAAGTCATCTGAAACCTATGAAAGGGCATTCAACTTTAGAGCGTTATATAACAACGTAGTTAATATTTCATAAGATGAGACAAGAGTGGCGCAGAAAAATAGCGAGAGATGGTGAACTTTCATTAAGCAGGTTATTTCCGCTCTTTTCTCGTCCATTCCATTTATTGCAATCATACTGATATCTCTCTCACTCCAACCCCTCCTCATTCAACCAATTTCCCGCGCTCCGTCTCCCTCGTTCGGTGCTTTTTAAAACGTAGTAATAAAAACATACTAGATCCTTTCTAAATGCACTATTACTTATCATAGCCTTTTCATATTGTACCATCACAGGCGTTTTAGAGGCGCTATAAAAGCGCATCATTTATTATTCAAAAGCAGCGCCGTCTTTCAGCATATTGTCTGCTGCGCTTTAGCTGCACGCCTGCCAGACTTCCCATTACCCATGCTAGGAGAAAATTGATAAAGGCAGACACACTCAGTAAAAACAGCGCCAGGGGCGGTCTAGCACGCGCACCCTCATATGCAGATCGCAGTAATTAGGCTACTCTAACATCTTAAATGCACCTATTCTTTTATTAGTTTTTTGAAAGATGGATGATTTCATGCTTTTAATTTATTTAGGTCAATCCATCGGTTTGATCCCCCATTATTCAGTGGGTTTCAAAAGATGTGGCGAAGGGAAAATAAGTCTGTCTCACACGTGCACACAGGGTTACACAGTTTGGCATGCTGGAGGTATGAGGTGACATCAACATGTGTTATAATAAAGTAAAATAATGTGTTTTTGGCTTGAACTCTGGAATACATTACCATCCAACACAATGGTAGGCAGTTCTGTAATGTGGAGTCCACTGTCACATTATTAAACCTAAAAAACTCTCTCTCTCTCTCTCTCTCTCTCTCTCTCTCTCTCTCTCTCTGTGTCTGTGTGTGTGAGTGTGAATATTTTTTTTTTTTTTTTTTACCACAGCTTGTGGTGGCAAGTGTCAATACCACAATATACTGTCAGTAAGTGTAGAAATGGATTGAACAGAGCTATACTTTTCCTTGCAGTCAGCAGATGAGAAAGGACATAGAGAACTGATTAGGTTGACAGTCGCTGCATTTGATGACTCTAAGTTGCTCTGGATAAGAACATCTGGTAAACACACAGACACACACACAGACACACACACACACACACACACACACACACACACACACACACACACACACACACACACACACACACACACACACACACACACACACACACACACACACACACACACACACACACACACACACACACACACACACACACACACACACACACACACACACACACACAGAGCCTATCCTGCCCCATTCGCCTTTTCTGAGGTCATCAATCCCAATGATGTTTTCTCTATGGCCATCAGTCTTGAAGTCTCTGCTTCTGTTGCATACTTTCCTTCACCCACACATAGCCAATGGACTCACTCAAGATTACCCATGGCTGCACAGACATTAGCAGGAAACACTCATTAACACACATAAACACACACACACACACACACACCACACACACACACACACACACACACACACACACACACACACACACACACACACACACACACACACACACACACACACACACACACACACACACACACACACACACACACACACACACACACACACACACACACACACACACACACACACACACACACACACACACACACACACACACACACACACACACACACCACACACACACACACACACACACGCACACACACACACACACACAAACAATCGTTCAAACAGCATCTGCTCTAGAAATGATGCATCCATTATTTATTAAAGGACTACAAATAGCATGCAACCAGACACACTCACACAAATTAAAACCAAAACAAACATTCACAGCAATAATTGTCCTCGAATTTAAATAATTGATGTTACAGTTTTTTCCAACTGCTTACACACAACATCTTTTCATGTCACACGATTTTTGAAACTTCTCACTCAAAGTGCAAAACTACACACCAAATCTCCAAAACCATAAGCTATTTCTCAGCCTTTGACTCAGTTGTCAATTGCATAAAACACTTTTTTCAAAACACTACACACAATTCTCTACCTAAAACACAAAAATCTAACAGGAAGTGACTTGCTTTCCTTTTCCAAACACAACCAATCAAAATGCTACACTTATTCACCAGGTCAAACACACTCTCCTCGAATGTTCAAACACTAATTGCTTTACTGATCACTAACCAATCACTGCTTTACTGTAGTATAGGACTGTTTTGAACAATGGATGCCAACAATGGACAGAGCAAGAGGAGTAGGAGGGAGAGGCAGGGGACAACAACGAGGACAAATTCAAAGATGAAGAGTTGGAGGAGGAGGAGGAGGAGGAGGAGGAGGAAGAGGAAGAGGACGAGGGCAAAGAAGAGAAGGAAGGAGAGCCATCTCTGATGAGATTAGGGCAACACTTGTTGATCATGTGATCAACCACGGTTTGACCATGAGAGAGGCTGGACTGAGAGTCCAGCCCAACTTGAGTCGATTTACAGTGGCGTCCATAATTCGAACCTTCAGAAATGAGAACAGGTATGCAACTATCTAATGACTATTTTAGCATTAGAGTAATGTACTGTAAAATACGTATGACTGCATAGTATTGCATAAACATTTGTAACTCTAAGCCATCCATGTACTGCACTGCATTGAATGAATGAGGTTGGTTATCATGCTGTACTACATTTTTGTGTACATTGTTTACAGTTCCTATGCTGAACACATACTGTGTTTGAATTCTGTACAGAGTGGAAAGGCAAAGACATCATGGAGGACGAGGACGTTTGTTTACAGATGTACAAGAGACTGCAATTATAAATATGGTTTTGGCCAACAATGCAATTAGGATTTGAGAGATAAGAGAGCATATCTTGAATAATGACACCATATTTAACAACATCAATGCTGTAAGCCTGTCGACCATACAACGCATCCTCCAATGGCACCAAGTGACGATGAAAAAACTTTACAAGGTGCCATTTGAGAGAAACTCTGACAGAGTCAAGAATCTGCGACATTACTTTGTAGAGGTATGTATGCAACACTACTTCCAGTACTTCAGACATACCATATTTACTCATCTGTATATCCTTTTGTCTGTTACAGAGAGTATTGGAGATGGATGCCCATGTACATTTATTTATGTGGATGAGGTTGGCTTTAACCTCACCAAAACCAGGCGCCGCGGAATAAATGTAATAGGACAGAGGGCAATTACCAATGTCCCTGGACAGCGTGGGGGTAATATAACTATGTGTGCTGCCATCACTCAAAACGGGGTCCTCCATCACAATGCCACACTGGGTCCGTACAACACCGGCCATATCCTCACTTTTCTGGATGCAATTTACACAATGCTTGTCCCTGATCCATATCAGGAGCCTGCTAGATTTGTGGTTATATGGGACAATGTTAGTTTTCACCGGGCTGTTCTGGCCCAAAACTGGTTTGCCACCCATCCACAATTTGTAGTTTTGTACCTACCCCCATATTCACCTTTTCTAAATCCCATAGAGGAATTATTTTCAGCCTGGCGCTGGAAAGTGTATGATTGCCAACCCTATGCCCGCATGCCGCATCTCCAGGCAATGGAGGACGCATGTGGGGACATAGAGGTTGCCTCTGTCCAAGGTTGGATACGCCATGCTAGGAGATACTTCCCTCGATGTTTGGCAAGAGAAAACGTATCTTGTGATGTGGACGAAGTATTGTGACCAGACCCAGCCCGGAGAAGAGATGAAGCGTAGCTTAGCACTGGTGACTGCCCCCCCCCCCCCCCCCCGCCTACCAATTCCTGGACTGCCCCCCCCCCCCACGGACCCCACACACACTTTTGTGTTCTTTACTGTATTCTAAAGAATATACTTTTGGTTTACATATGTTTATGGTTTTGTTGTATGCTACTGTATACAACAGTAATGTTTGGCCTAATAAATATTTTCTGTTTCTACATTGCATTGGTGTTTGGTGTTTACAGTGTACTTGTTACCCCTCTCAGCAGATTACTTTCACTGTAGAACATTGTATTGGAATGTATATATAAGCCTATGAAAGACCAAAGGGCTTTAGATTTAGAACAACAGTGTTTACATGGTATATCCAAAAATTTACTATTATGAAAGTAGTGTTTGCCATTTGATGCAAATGCTTCATTCTGACATGTGTTTATGGCATTTTGAATGAAGTGTTACATTTTGAAGGAGATGTGAGGCATTTAGCATTTTGTGTGTGCAGTTTTGGGAATTGTGTGTAGAGTTTTGAAAAAAGGAGACATAGTTTTGAAAACGTGTGTAAGCAGTTGGAAAAAACTGTAAAATAAGAATGTATAGTGTTTTTCAGTTCTAATCTTATGTTCATCTGCCTCTGAGATTCTGAGAGTAAGGCCAATCTACATGCTGAGATTTTAGAAGGGTTTGAAAATAATACGACACCTCAAGGATATGTAGCAGGAACTCAGAAATGTTATACAGTGCCTTCGGAAAGTAGTCAGACCCCTTGACTTTTTCCACATTTTGTTACGTTACAGCCTTATTTTAAAATTGATTAAATAATTGTTTTCCCTCAGCAATCTACACACAATACCCATAATGTCGAAGCAAAAACCGGTTTTTAGACATTTCAAATGTATTAAAAATAAAAAACAGAAACACCTTATTTACATAAGTATTCAGACCCTTTGCTATGAGACTCAAAATTGAGCTCAGTTGCCTCCTGTTTCCATTGATCATCCTTGAGATGTTTTTACATCTTGATTGGAGTCCACTTGTGGTAAATTCAATTGATTGGACATGATTTGGAAAGGCACACACCTGTCTATATAAGGTCTCACAGTTGACAGTGCATGTCAGAGCAAAAACCAAGCCATGAGGTCGAAGGAATTATCTGTAGAGCTTCAAGACAGGATTGCGTCGAGGCACAGATCTGGGGAAGGATACCAAAACATTTCTGCAGCATTGAAGGTCCCCAAGAACACAGTAGCATCCATCATTCTTAAATTGAAGAAGTTTGGAACCACCAAGACTCTTCCTAGAGCTGGCTGCCCGGCCAAACTGAGCAATCGGGGGAGGAGGGCCTTGGTCAGGGAGGTGACCAAGAACCCGATGGTCACTCTGACAGAGCTCTAGAGTTCCTCTGTGGAGATGGGAGAACCTTCCAGAAGGACAACCATCTCTCAGCGCTCCACCAATCAGGCCTTTATGGTAGAGTGGCCAGACGGAAGCCACTCCTCAGTAAAAGGCACATGACAGCCCGCTTGGAGTTTGCCAAAAGGCACCTAAAGACTCGCAGACCATGAGAAACAAGATTGTCTGGTCTGATGGAACCAAGATTGAACTCCTTGGCCTGAATGCCAAGCGTCACGTCTGGAGGAAACCTGGCACCATCCCTACGGTGAAGCATGGTGGTGGAAGCATCATGCTGTGGGGATGTTTTTCAGCTGCAGGGACTGGGAGACTAGTCAGGATCGAGGCAAAGATGAACAGAGAAAGGTACATAGAGATCTTTGATGAAAACTTGCTCCAGAGCGCTCAAGACCTCAGACTGTGGCGAAGGTTTACCTTCCAACAGGACAACGACCTTAAGCACACAGCCAAGACAGGAGTCGCTTCAGGACTTGTCTCTGAATGTCCTTGAATGGCCCAGCCATTTTATTTACATTTTAGTCATTTAGCAGACGCTCTTATCCAGAGCGACTTACAGTTAGTTTTTTTTTTCATACTGGCCCCCCGTGGGAATCGAACCCACAACCCTGGCGTTGCAAGCGCCATGCTCTACCAACTGAGCTACACGGGGCCCACACTGTCTGCATGGGTGGACCATTTCAGTTTGAGCCCAGACTTGAACCCGATCGAACATCTCTGGAGAGACCTGAAAATAGCTGTGCAGCAACGCTCCCCATCCAACCTGACAGAGCTTGAAAGGATCTGCAGAGAAGAATGGGAGAAACTCCCCAAATACAGGTGTGCCAAGCTTGTAGCGTCATACCCAAGAAGACTCGAGACTGTAATCGCTGCCAAAGGTGCT
The DNA here is from genome assembly GCF_964263955.1 of Coregonus lavaretus. NCBI lineage: Eukaryota > Metazoa > Chordata > Actinopteri > Salmoniformes > Salmonidae > Coregonus > Coregonus lavaretus. Next base: position 31,305,852 of record NC_140011.1, read on the forward strand.
TCAACAAAGTGCTGAGTAAAGGGTCTGAATACTTATGTAAATGTGATATTTCAGTTGTTTATTTTTAATAAATCTGCACAAATTTCTAAAAACCTGTTTTTGCTTTGTCATTATGGAGTATTGTGAGTAGATTAATGAGGAAAAAAAACTATTTTATCAATTTTAGAATAAGGCTGTAACGTAACAAAATGTGGAAAAAGTCAAGGGGGTCTGAATACTGTCCAAATGCACTGTAGCTAGCTACAATACTTCAATTTGTGTTTTGAAACATTTGTTAGGTAATTGCATGATTAATCAAATATTATATAAATGGAATGGCTGTAAAGCAAAGGGAAGGATTTAAATATAAACACCAGTTGTATTGTTTTACATCTGTTGTGTCAGTCTGATTACCTGTTGATATTAGGCATTGGACAGTAGTCAAACTAATTTGGGAAAATAGGGACATAGTGCCATGTTTTTGTTTGTGTATAGTTATTTGAGTGTAATAAAAGTTACAATTTATTTGAATTCAAATGAAAAATAATGTTTTTGACCACAATTACTCAGGGAAATTGGAATATAAAGGTAATGTAAACTGCAGTGCGTTTATCAATGTTATCAAATGGAAGTTTATCCTGAAATTATGAACCTAAAATTAAACTTTTCTCAAGAAAGCAGAAATGTGATTTCGATTAGATACAAGTCTGTTTTCACCGGGGTTAAGAAAAGGAACAATGTTGACCATTACCCTGGAATTTTACAGAGTAATTGAATAACAGTGACTGTGATGGTTCAATGGACAAAAACTGGTACATGTACATCGTAGTAATGCAGTCTTCTTCTAACAGCCTTCTAACCATCCCAGGGCTGAGGGAGAGGAGGAGGGAGAGGAGGAAGAGGGAATAAGAGGAAGCAGACCTCAGCATTCGTGGCCTCCAGCAGAGTTCAGTCAGACTGTTAGTGTTGCAGAAATGCCTGCTGCACTTGATTATGGAGGCTGACAGAAAAAAAGTGATGGCTACACAGTGGAGGGGAGACAGATAATGGTAGTGCGACTGACAGCTGTTTAAGACAATGGGCCATGCTTCAGAGTAACCTGCTCGTTGGGAGTATTTAAGGAACAAAGAGCAGAAAGAAGGTCTGCCTGAGGGAGGGAATGGATACCCTCTCTGCCCCACTACCCCTGGAGAGATGCCCTGCCTCTCTCTCTCTCTCTCTCTCTCTCTCTCTCTCTCTCTCTCTCTCTCTCTCTCTCTCTCTCTCTCTCTCTCTCTCTCTCTCTCTCTCTCTCTCTCTCTCTCTCTCTCTCTCTCTCTCTCTCTCTCTCTCTTCTCTCTCTCTCTCTCTCTCCTCTCTCTCTCTCTCTCTCTCTCTCTCTCTCTCTCTCCCTCTCTCTCTCTCGCTCTGTGCTGCGGTTGGTGGAGTAGAGATGGACAGGCAGACAGACTAACAGGGGAATCATGTTTACAGGGCTGAGTGTGCATCACATTACCAGGCTGGACCCCCCCTTGTCCCCCTCATAACCACGCTCCATTGAGCCCAGTTTAGCACGCCACGCTCTGTGGAGACGAGCTGCAATCGGAAGTGATCTCCGTGTCTTCCTCATGGCTGCTCGTGTGTCTGTAACCTTGCTTAACAAAGGGGTACATGGCTTTAGTTTCGCTGAACGGCCCGGTCGCCTGAGAGAGCTTAACACGTCACTCTGCAGACTGACGACACTGGTTGTGTCTCAGGTCGGGATTTGGATACTGAAGTTGGTCTTTAGTAATTTTCTGCTTCTTGTCATTGGGGATTTGTGCTCTTGGGTAGCGTTTGATAGTGGAGATTAGATGTATTTGTTTCATGTTTGAGTGTCTCTGAGCTCTAGAACACAGTAGAACATGGAGGAGAGACAGGAACAGTGTTATAGGCTGTAACGCAGGGTATAGCACGACAGTGATAGAATGATGAGAAGCACCATATGAGAGGTACAGTGTTGACATGAAAATAAATCCTTAGATCATATGTTTCTAAGGAAAGGCTTTGCATGAAAATACAGGATTCATTTTCATTATTTGTTTTCTAATTTCTAGATTTGGATCGAATAAAGAGTAGTGAGGTAGATTTAGGTAGAATGTAGTTCTAGATGACAGGTTAGTGAAGGACATGGTGCAGATCTCTGATGTTAAGTGCTGTGGAGTGCAGAACCGCTCACTTGATGGTTGAATGCGTGGCTTCTTACAACACTAATGAAAAACAAGGAAGAAGGGATGAGGGGTCGTGGGTTGGGGTGGGGGGATGAAAAGCAAAAGGGGGGAAGGGTCATACTGACAGAAATGGACCAATAATGTGTGTTACTTTGTGTATACTTGTGTGTGCATTAGTGTGTTTGTTTTATTGTGTGTGTGCGTGGATTTGTGTGTGCGTTTGTGTGTGTGTGTTTTGCTCACGCCCGCCCACGGGGCAAGGGATGTTTGTGTGTGTGGTGTCAGTGTCGGCAGCACTGTGTGCCTTGTCAACGGCACTCAATAAAAGCCGATTATCCTCTCTTGTCGCTGTGCTTCCCTTTGTCCTCCTAACGACTGGCTTTTGACCTTCTCACCCTGCCTGCTGCCTGCTGGTGGGGGGGAGCCAGACCAGCTGCCACCAGCAGCGGCCTCCCTCTCCTTGGCAGCAGTGTTACTCCAGCCCCCCTGCTTTCTCCTGGCCTGCTGGGCCCTCAGGGTGGAGCAAGCTGTTGAGCCACCAGCCTCCCCCTGCTGTCACACCTGCCCTGCCTGGGGAAGCAGCCCACTGAGCCCAGAGCCCTTCCCTCTGCCTCTCCTGCCTCCATCCCCTCTCTGAGTGCCTTGCCTGCGGTGCCCAGCATCCCACCACCTCCCTCATCCATCCATCTCGCTCCTGTCTTTCTCTCTCGTCCTCCATCTACTCATTCCAACTCATAAATGCTCTCTTTATTCCACCCTTTTTTAGCGCTTTGTTTGTCTATAGCCCTCATCCATCTCTTTCTATCCCCTTTCCTCTCTCATTGCTCTCCATTTTCATCTTAGCTTGAAATTTCCCTCAGAGGGATGGATAATACATCTGATAGAAGCAAGGTACTGTCAGTCCATCCAAACACTCTATATTGTGTGTGTGGGTGTATGTGTGTGTGTGATCAGCCATGAACTCCACTGACAATGTATGTAAATGCAGGATATCACCAGATATCACCTGCTTTTTGTGTTTGAAGGCAAATATACTGTCATACTTACACGCCACTATTTCAAGAACACAGACAGTTGCATATCAGGAATGGAGTGGACCCCCACCCCTCATCACACACACACAAACACATACACCCAGACACACGCACGTACACATGCACACGCGCGCAACCGCACACACACACACGCGCACACACACACACAAACACACACTCACACATACACATACACACGCACACACTCACACACGAGCACGTGCACGCACACACACACTCACACTCACACTTACACTCACACACATGCATACGCACACACTCACACGCAACGCACACACACACACCCTCATACTCACACACACACACGCACACACTCACATGCACACACACTTGTTTCAGTCCTGTCTCCCTCTCCTCTCCTCTCCTCTCTCCTCTCCTCTCCTCTCCTCTCCTCTCCCTCTCCTCTCCTCTCCTCTCCTCTCCTCTCCTCTCCTCTCCTCTCCTCTCCTCTCCTCTCCTCTCCTCTCCTCTCCTCTCCTCTCCTCTCCTCTCCTCTCCTCTCCTCTCTCTCTCCTCTCCTCCCTCTCTCACACAAGCGTGATGGATGGGTCTCAAACACACACTTTATGAGCTCTGGATTCATCTGGAGTCAGAGCACTCTGGTAGAGGGAGGGAAGTGCAGGGAGAGGGATGTAGCGGTAAATGGAGGGGTAAGGACTTAGGGAATGGCCTGAGAGATTAGTGGATTTAATGCAGAATCACAATT